>NC_056702.1:18501462-18801462 GCF_018831695.1 Puntigrus tetrazona | reverse complement strand
TGACATTTTAATGCAAAGTTATATTGATTGCAAAATTCCTATGTAAATTACCATAGTAGGAAAAACACATGTGCATTTTTCCCTCACCATACTATGTCAATGGGGCAAGTTTGGGGGTTTCTCACCCCGAGAGCTTTCGGTTGGCCTGTCAGAAATGCCTGAAGTCCATGAAGAGATGATAGTCCTGCTACCTGCTGGACATAAACGGGCGCAGGAGCATTCGTGGCGGTCCCAACCGCTGTTGTTTGTATCGGAGGTTGCAGCTGGATGATGAATGAATTCAGGGGTATGGCGGACGACATTCTCGTTTCAGGATCTGAAATTGACCTGTAACTCAAAACATGGAAATGATACGATTCTAAAATAATTTATTATGATAGGACAGTTAGTTGACAAGAATCAATGCGGGGAAAAGAGAGAGGGAGCGCAATGGCACTATATATCTGTGCGCTACCCAGTCTTCATATTATTTCATATTATTCATACACACACAAACAAACAAACATATATATAAACACAGACATACTATATATCTTTTCAAACGCTCACCCTAAAGTTCTGTCCACCCGTCTGAGACAAGCCAATGCAAATTCTGTCAAGAGCAATTGCTTATACCTTTTCCCAGAATCAAAGGGGAAGCAGGTGGAGCTCAGGTGATTATGAAAATTGGCGAAGCTGGCAGTTTCACGAGACAATAAGAAGTTTAAAAACAATGAAAAGAGAAGTTTTAATAAATGTGCTGTACTTCTTCAAATGTAATTTGCATGTAGGTTTGGAAACCAGGTGAAGTTACTGCAGTGAAACCAGGTTAACATTGTTTAGTTGATAATAGATGAAGTTTTGAAACTTAGAAGTAGTTAGTGTTGTCCTTTTGTCAGATGAAATTCAATCTAATAACATCTAAAAACATGAGTTTTTAATTTTCATTCTTCTCTAGAAGGCCTGTTGGGGTTCTTATTTTCAATAATCCTGCTGAAACATTTTGTCAAAAGGTGATTAAGCCAGATAACGTCACGGTTACGTATGTAATCCTCGTACCCTGATGGAGGGAATGGAGACGTTATGTCGTGACGACAGACTGGGGTCTCGCTTGGAGTCCTGATTCGCTCTATTTAAGAGAAAACGGCAATTAAATATTTGTTTGTTTTTCCTACAATAATCCGTTCTATAATTTGGTATTTTGTGTTAGCATGGCTAAAGAATATGCCTATGTTTGTTTAAATTTATGTATTTATTCTTTTAGAAATACATCTCTCTGTTTGGCTCGAGTAATCCAATGATAACATTCAGAGAAAGCCTAGCATTTAAGGTTATACAAAAGTAAAAATGTTAACCTATGACAATTTTTGAACCTCCAGTTCAATTTTAAACGCAGCTGTGTCAGATTGCGTAAAGAACTTATTGTGTGTGTGTGTGTGTGCATCTGGATCCAGATGATCTGTCCATGGTGCTGATCTAGGTGTTCTGCTCTCTGATGAACATAATCTCTGGGTGCTGATCCACCATCTGATCCAGATACAAACTGAGAAACAGAATAAGAAAGAATGATATTAGCGTAGATGCCATTCTTTTCACGATGTAAACGAGTACATTGTGTTTTATGAGGAGTCTTCCAGCTGATCTAATTAATGCAGCCTAGCTATCCTTTAATGGATTTGAATAATAAAAGAGTATTAGTGTGTTATGTGTTGGCTATGTTAAAAAGACGTGTCTTTAATCTAAATTTAAACTGACAGAGTGTGTCTGCTTCCCGAACCATGTTAGGGAGATTGTTCCAGAACCGGTCTAATATTGTCATACTTCCTAGTTCTAGTAAGGACTCTGGCTGCTGTGTTTTGGACTAGCTGAAGTTTGTTTATCAAACATGCAAAACAACCACCCAACAAAGCATTACAATAATCTAATCTCAACGTCATAAACGCATGAATTAATATTTCTGCATTTATTGTTGAGAGCATAGGTTGTAATTTAGATATGTTTTTAAGATGAAAAAACAAAATTTTACAGATGCTAGAAACTGGGTTGTTGAAGGAAAGATTGCTGTCAAACAGCACACTTAGGTTCCTAACTGATGATGAAGAATTAACAGAGCAGCCATCAAGTGTTAGACTGTGTTCTAGATTATTACATGTGGGGTTTTTAGGTCCAAAAATTAGCAGAGAATTAGAATTAGAATTAGAATTAGAATTAGAATTAGAATTTAGCATTAAGAAGTTAATGCATTCTGTTAGTTTCTCAATTTGGTGTGTATCACCGGGCTGCGATGAAATATAGAGCTGAGTATCATCAGTATAACAGTAAAAGCTAGCACCATGTCGCCTGATATCTCGCAGAGGTAACATGTAATGTGTGCAAACAGAGGAGCTATAGATGACTGACAAGTCAACAGAATTGTTCGCATTCTGTGACTGCATGGGCGCACGTCAAAGCGCATGCAGGGAAGACGTCAGGGTAGCTCGCATACAACTCATCCGGGCAAGAAACAGAACAAGGATGATCAACGACCTCTAAGGCTGGCATTACCTTACCACCGGCTAAATCGTTGCCAAAAAAGAATGAAACCCCCTTGAATGGTGTAAGGGTCCCCCTTTTCCTGAAGAACAGAATCCAGAGGCCCTGGTCGAAGGTTAATGCTCGTTCGGTCTTTTCCTTGCGTCTCTTTAAAAATCACTGATATTTATTAATCTTTTGCATTTCCAATTGTAGTACTGACCTTATACATAATTTTTTCTTACCTTAATGCAGCAATTTCCTCAATAGACTCAAAAAGAGTAATTTTTTATGTGTTCCCTTAAGTAATAGCAGAAGTCAAGATCTCAAAAACATGGCCCCGGCTCCATCCTTTGATCGTGGATCTGACTCACCCTAGCACGCCAACAATGCGGAAAACCTCAGAAGTCACTAACCTACTAGAAAAGTTATTTCAGACAATATTACAAGTTAACCAAGATTAATGTTTATTTTGCCAGGCAATAATAGGTTTCAAAGTGGTATAATTCATAGACACAACTGATCAGCAGTACAAAAATAACACAAAACAAAATAAATTTTAAAAAAGAAATAAGAAAAAAGAAATTATTTAGAAATTATGGATAGAACTATCCATTGTGTCACTAAGCCAGCAGAGGAGCCTTTAGCTCTTGTTGTATTACAAATTTATAAAAGGTTAAACACAGATTCCAATATAACAGTATATGCTGAATGTGTATTGTGATTTACATTCTAAGAGCAGGAAGCCCAAGCATCGAGACAGTTATCTTTTGTCTTTCAGTTCTTGAACATCTGGTAGGTGTCCTAAATCAAGTGTGAATGCTAATTCTAAGGTACAACTGTGCCTTTTGTTTCACCTATGCATTTGAATGACACCTGGATGCTAAATAGATCAAGGATCGGGAAAGTTCCTGTCCTGGGCTAAGTTTCTGATTGCATTTGCATACTTTTGTTTTACTGGTCTCCACCTCTGTGTACTCCTCCCCCTTTGAAACATATAAACTTCAACCTAACATGTTTCAGTTAGATTTGTTTCTTGGAGATTTCTTGAAGATTTTCTTGGAGATTGCTTGACGATTTTCTTAAAGATTTCTTGAAGACTTCTTGCAGATGATGACTACAGCAATTAAATAAAAACGAACTCCTGCTTTACCAAGAATCTCCTGGTCTCTTCTTAAAAAGAAGCTAAAAAAGTTTCCAACACTCTGCATGATCTGTGATCACTCCCTCTGCTGCTACTTCCTGTTTTAAGACTATAAATTCTGAAGCAGGCCCCTCACCTGCAGGTTGCATTGATTGTCTGAATGATTGTTTGTAGTGCCCTGCGCCGCTTCCCAAGATGCCCGCCTGCCCGCCTGCAAATGGATCCGCACACCTCAACAAAAGCTTTGTGTTCCACAAAGTACCTGCAGGTTGGAAAATACTCTTCATCTCCAGATGTTTGTGTTTCATTCATGATGGATCTGAACAGTTTGATCTTCAACACTGACTCTAGATGGAAATGACAAACAATCACAAAAACTACATTAAACAATTAAACATCTTTATATTGTTATAAATTATTCTATTAAACATTTTAAGGTAAAGAATCATTTGTTTTTCTGAAATTACATGACGTTACCTTTACATTTACAGTCACTTTTATATTATTCTCATCATGTCGTTCATCTCAATCTCTAATACTAATACGCTCGTATTAGTGTCAGAATTCACTTAATTTGTTGTGGATTTAACTGAACCGAAATCTAATAGTGTTATTGAAATATGTCAGGATTGTGATTTTGCAAGTAATGTAGGCCTATCTAACGTAACCGAGACTACAGCGGTTCTCTTTTGCAGCAGTAGGTCAAGAGGTCTTGTTGCACTGACCAACAGAAAGCTGCTAAGTTTGAAAGTGACATCTGTGTGAGCTGTGCTTTTATTAATCACCAAGTTTTTCTGCGTGTCATTATTTTTTAAACTGTAGCTGTTTATGACACAGCAGAAAATGGATGAGAAGAGTGGGAAATCGCTGGCCATTGAATAATCAAGTTCGAGAAGATGGATAACTATTCGTTTGAGTATTCATACAGTAAGTCAATGTTTATAATCTCTTGTACAGGGATTGGCCTAAATTAGTGCTTTTGGGATTTTGGGATCTTTTGCTAATGTAAAATCTGTTTTCACTTATTCATCAAGTAATAACGTGATACGGACACATTTACCATGCCATTTTTGTAAAACCACTTAACCAAACTACCTAGATCTTTTCATGCCATAACATTTTATAAATTCATCTAGGCGTTCGATTCTGCTTAAAACGTTGGTTCACGTTTAATAAATAAATAATGCAAAGCGATTCACAAAAAATCTCTTTCAGTGGCACTTATAAAAGGTAATGTTACGCAGACACCGACGTGCTTTTGATTTTTTTGTTTTTAGAATAAATAATCTGATGAAGCAAGATCCAGTCTTAACGTAAGTGCTTGTGATTTGGTTTGCAATTGTTAACAAAGAATGCTGTGCTGTCAGTTCTGTGATCTGTTATCATTTTGTCAGCACATGAAAATCCACAGTCATGCTCCTAATACTGATTTCAAATGTGGTGTTCCTCATTGCTCCAGAAAATGTAAAAAGTACACTGCTTTCAAGGCTCATATATTCAGGGATCACAAAAAGAAAGCCAAGACTTCTGCGGAGCAGTTAGGAATCGATGTTGCCACATTAGTCTGTGACATTGATGTATGTCTGGAAAAGTGTAGTGATTTCAAAAACTTCATTTTACACTTGAAGTCTCATATGAAAGAAGGCACCAGAGTGCATTGCCCATTTAAATGTAAAAAAACTGTAGCATCAACGCTGACCTCACTTTATCCAGGAATTATCGAAAATCTTCAGTAGAACGGTTACGTCCTAACATAATGCATTATTTACCGTATCACATTAATTAGCAAAAAGTTTTATGTTTTGGTTTGGTTGATAATGGTTGTTTATTTGTTTGTTTCTAATGTCCAGCAATCTCTTCATTTGCCAGAGAGTCCACGACTTATAATTCTTGGTATATAAACACTGAAGTGTTATTACACCTCAAACTAAAAATAATCCATCACTTGCTATCTTTTTCAAACTAGTAAAAAAAAAAAGCCTGCTCATACATGTAATGGCATTGTTAGCGACCTGCATCAAGATTTCATAAAAAAATGCAAACTTATCTGAGAATAATCCCATGCAAAAACTTGTATGAGTATTGCATACGGGCATTTTCCAGGTTTCGAAGTAATCATCCTTATCCCCTTGTTAGTCAGGACTTTGAGGAGACCAGGGTACATGCGTGCCATTATACTGTCATTTGGAACGCACTTGACAGAGGCAGTGATGTAATTTGCAACATAATAGCAGACCCTTACCCAGCTCACTCCAAAGTCCTCACTAACAAGAAGATAAGGATGATCTCTTTGATTCGGACTATTCGGTGCGCAATAGACAAATCATTACACCCCTAGATCTAGTGGAATATGAAAAGGTTTGGTGAAAAACAAACCTTAATTTAATCTATTAATAAATTAATGAAAACTACAGAGCTTTACATGTGAAGTTTCTCTCTTTCTTTCTTTTTCTCTTCTTCCGCTTATCCGGGGCCGGGTCGCGGGGGCAACAGTCTAAGCAGGGACGCCCAGACTTCCCAGACACTTCCTCCAGCTCTTCCGGGGGAACACCAAGGCGCTCCCAGGCCCAGCCGAGAGACATAGTCCTTCCACCGTGTCCTAGGTCTTCCCCGGGGGCCTCCTCCTGATGGGACATGCCCGGAACACTTCTATTGGGAGGTGTCCGGGAGGCATCCGGAATAGATGCCCGAGCCACCTCAGCTGGCCTCTCTCGATGTGGAGGAGCAGCGGGTCTACTCCGCGCTCCTCCCGAGTGACTGAACTTCTCACCCTATCTCTAAGGGAGCACCCAGCCACCCTACGGAGGAAACTCATTTCGGCCGCTTGTATCCGGGATCTCATCCTTTCGGTCATGACCCAAAGCTCTTGACCATAGGTGAGAGTAGGAACGAAGATCGACTGGTAAATCGAGAGCTTCGCCTTGCGGCTCAGCTCCTTCTTCACCATGACAGACCAGTACAGCGACCGCATTACTGCAGAAGCTGCACCGATCCGTCTGAAGTTTGCAGCCACAATCACAAAGAACTTAAGGTTTTCGATACTGAATGTACAACCTTTCTTTTCAGCACACCACACACTCATGTGATTTCAATGCAACAGTGTTTGGGGATGAATTATAGCATGTTGAATGAAGCTCACCTTGTAATTGGCAATAATATAATCAGTCAGAAATCCACTCCACGATGTCGCATCTGGCAAGTTCGCTGAAAAAGCCAATAAAAGAACATTTCACTTCTAATATCCACACTATAGGTTACTTGCTGTAGCAAATGTAATGTATTTTGTCTGTAATATCGTGTAAAACCCACCTTTTAACAGTTTGAAGACGGATGAAAGTCCAGACGACTGCTGACTGAGTTTACAAAAATACTGGATAGTAACGTTTTATTTCCTTCAACTAATCAATACAGCAAAATGCCATTATATTTTGTCTACGTCATTTGACAAAAACAAAAAAAACATGTCCTGCTTTTGAATTTAACAAGATTATCCTGTTGAAATTCTGCCGTAAATTAACAGCAATTAATTGTTGTTTATAGACATACCCAACCATTCGTGCTGTTCATCTACAAGCTCCCATAACCTCCCATAACCTCCCCTAACCTCCCGATCATGTTAAAGGAATCAGGCTGTAACATCTGTAACTGATTATTAATTTGATTAATTCGATTAGATAGGTCTTAAAGATCTCTGATCATCTTCAGATGTACGGTCATGTAAATCGTCTTTTACCACTCATTTTTATTTCATTTTGCAATCTAAAGACAAGCGAAAACACCACCATTCAATATGTGACACCACTTTATACAGCAAAACAAACAAGTACGGTGTAAAATAAGTTTTCTCACACATGTAAAACACAAAATCAACGATCATTAATGACACACACACACACACACACACACAAACGATGAAAATCAGCAGGACACGGGGGATCCTTACTTTTTGATCATAAACAGAGCTTTGTATGCCATTTTCCAGACGACAGGGTACGGTCATATTTATTCTTCGGCATGATAATCAATTTGAGTATGTTACTCTAAAATCTGAATGTTTTGTAACTAGCGTGTTAAAGTATTTGATTTCACAGACCTTAAAGGGTTTGAGAGGAGACCGGTAGCACACACCTGTGACAACTACCCAGATCTCAGATCTGAAATGAACAAAATTCTTGAAAGCAATGTCTGGGTCATGGACTTAGTTTAGTGGTACATCAATAAGATATTAGCAGAAATTACAGCTTACAGTTATTTTGCACATTTAGAAAAATTAAATCTTCACTTTAAGTGTCCACTTATTGCTGGATACTTTAACTGCTGAACCATAGTTTTTGTTTTTGAAGATTGAAATTTCAGTAGTGAAATTCCTCCATTGTTTAGGTGCAACCATGTGTTTACAAGTTGTTCGTGTCAACTGTAGCCTTTGAACCGTTACAATGTGTTAATGTTTCATTCTTCATATATTTACATACTGTACAGTTATTTTACATGTATACATAAGGTCAAACAGTCACTTTAATTTGCTTACTAAGTTATTGCTGGTTATGTTTTTTCAAAGGCATGTTATACCTTTTTCTTTTTTTTAATCTCTTCATTGTTTAGCCAAGAATACTGCTCACATTGAATTGTACCAATTGTACATGTTACAGATGGCTTTGAACCATTATAATGTGTTGTTTAACTATAATGTGTTATAAACTTTGTGCTTGTATACATGGAGTCTGAGAATACAAGACACAATAGGACATAGCAATCAAATGCAATCAGTGTCAACAAAATCCATCTCTGATTTGATTAGGTGGCACAGAAGCTGCACCAAAAGTGGCATTTATGCACTTAGACTTTTAAATGCAGCTCAGTGGAAGCATCAATAATGTTATATGGTTAATGTTTTAATTATAGAAATCTGAATATAGGAATATGTCAGTAGCTGTGCCAAATCACATACAACACACTTAACTTATGCACTGTGTCTAGTGTATGACATTTAAACAACTAAAGGTGCACAAGGTGCATTTACACAATTAAAGGTTCAATGACTAAGTACATGAAGTATAAGATGTTCTGTGTTTTACTGGTTAATTGTGTGCACAATGGAATGGGATGCACCTCCTGAATCATTCATTCTTTCACATTAAGTTGCCTATTGCCTCAACAATGGTTTTCTTGGCTGTTGCTTCTCAGCCACATTAAAGGTAGCATTGCTTTATACAGTGGGTAATGGTTACATCTGTCAGTTATAAGCTATATGTAAAGGAGACTATAAGGTTCACCATAAGGTTCACCAAGTTTATTACAATAAAGGTTCTGGGAGCACATGGAAGTAAGAGCATGGTTTGCATAGCCTGTGACCTCAGTAATTTGAGACTCGATTGTGCTTTTTGAAAAAAAAAGAAAGAAACAGAAGTTGTGGCCAATAATGTTTAAACAAAAAAATGTGTGCACTCACATTGTCTCTGAAGAATGTCAGCATATCTGCTAAAGAAGCTCTGAAGCTGCTGGTGTATAAAACGTGCCACTTCAGCCTCGTCTGTTTTATTATGTCTCCGCCACAAATGATTCCTGCATAACGTTCTCTCAAGAGTCCATAAACTAAGCTTTATGTTGTGTGATTCCTCCAATAAAATTAAGATGTCTCTATTAGTGAAACTGCGCCGAAAATAATCTTCTATAATCGTTTCCAATGTTACAGGCTATAGAATACTAAATCCTACCCTCCGTTAACACGTCCTGTCCAGTACATTGAAGGTCATCTCAGTAATGCTGAAATATCTTGCTTTATATCTCGTAATTCTGACTTTATATCTCCCAATTCTGACTTTATATCTCCCAATTCTGACTTTATAACTCATAATTCTGAGAAAAATTTCAGAATTGTGAGATAAAAAGTCACAACCTTTTTTTATTATTTTATTCAGTGGCGGAAATGGGCTTCCATAGGAACATAGCTTTCGGTCTCAAGCAAACTAACATTACTAGCCACTAGGGGGAAGCACTTGTTTAAGAATTGTTTATGCCGAGGGGAAAGCTCACGTATGTGTTGTGATACTCTCTAAAATGGCGGTAAAACTAATTCTCCCCCGTGTGGCTTCTTATGAGATCCTGTAGGTTTCTTTTGATCCTAAAACTCTTTCCACACTGAAGACATATGTCTCTCTCCAAGGTGAAATTTCATGGGCATTGCAAGGCTTCCTTTATGACTGAAAATTCGTCCACATTTTTGGCAGGCGTAACTCTGAATTCTACTGTAGCAATGAAGGTTCATACTTGGTGTAATTTGAGCATTTTTTGGTGAGGAGGTCTTTGCAGTTTGTGAGCAACTAATCAATTCTCCTTCCGTTTTGAAATCATACTGTTTTTCATTTTGATGCTTTTCTTGAGTTTCATTCTGTTCTTGACTCTCTTCTTTCAGTGCCATCAAGTCTGAGGTGAAGAGACAAATTGTGACGATCCCGAGCCTCTTGATCTCATTGGAGCAAGATATTTTTTTTTGTTGATTGGTTACAAGTTTGTTAACTGATCATTAGTTGAAGTATTTTAAACCTGAGATTTCGTTAGACACTCCTAGGGTGATAGTTTTCCCTCAGGAATGTCTCTTTTTGCCTTAGCTTATTTCTTGTTGATTTTCTTCTGCATTCCTTATATTATGTAGTTTAAGTTTTTTTGTTCTCTTTATTATGTTTAAACACCCTTGGACGTTTAATTTTCATTATTAATATTTGTTGTAATTTTGAAACAAGTATTTGTTTAGACATCCTTCTCTGACCGTCTTTTATGTTGCAACCTTCAACAAGTGGGTCGTAACATAAAATTGGGGGCTCATCCGGGATATCTACATATATAAGTAATGCAGAGTGTTTTAGTGTATTTACCTTTTTAAATGAAAAGACTTCAATTAGAGTGTCCTCCGCTGGGTTTTAAAATCCTTCCATCGAGGCGCTATCTGTTATTTTCGTTAGTTATTTTGCCTTTATTATATTTGAAGGTTATTCTGGACAGGGGTTTTAAATCTCTGTTGGGGATATGCTTTTAAACGCCGCCCCAAGTCTGGTACACCTTTGAAGAGCAGGTAGGTTTAGTTAGTTTCATTTAATGTTAGGAAACGAAGTCTCTCATTTTTTCTGTTTAAGGTAACACTGTTGATGTTTCTCTGTATTTGTGAGGTGATCTCTGCCGAGTAAGAAATAATTTGGGGAATTACTCTTTATTAAGTCTTTGTTTTATTTTCTATCTACAGTAATGGTTCACATGGAACGTATTTTGTGAATTGTTTGATGGGATTTGTGTTCTAAAGCTGTATTTACACGTGTGCTCATATTTTTTTGGTTGTTCTGTTCTCTCTTTGATAAGTATGTTGTTGATAGTGAAAGACTTCTTTGCCTTTTCCTTGTCACGGGTGTGGATAGCAGGAGAGCACGCAACAAGCATAATGTAAAGTAAACGCTTTAATCTTCTCAGAACGGAAGAAACAATGTCTTTACAGGCAGACAGGCAGACAGGACAAACACCACACGTACATTAAAGACGAGAACCGATGAATACAAAGGATCAAACTAGAACTTAAATACAAACGGGAAATCACTAAATTAACTAGACACAGGTGAAAACGCTAAGACAATTAACTACAGTGGGTCACAGAACACATGGCACACGACAAAAACAATAACACAAAGGAGTCCACGTGTGACACCCAAAGAGTCTTTGTCCTCTCCTCTGGGTGAAGTTGACGAAAATACAAAGTTTAGCGAGATGTCTTTACAAGAGAAACAGTTGTGTATTGATGCAGAAAAACTTTGTAAAAAATGCGATGTTTGTGCTTTTAAAAGAGAAAGAGCTAGAGAATTGTTTTAAAATAAAGGAGTTACAACAACAGGTAGAGTTACGTAAAATTTAGTTACAATTTGATAAAGAAAGAGAGGAAAGAGAGTTTCAGTTGCGGAAACTTTACTTAGAGTTGAGGCTAATAACTGATCAAACTCCTGTCTGAGTGTCGTCTATTGAACCAGTGCTTGTTGCACCAGCGTTTGACATTTTATAACAACATTAGACTTGTGCCGCATCGCCATATCGCTTGTGCCATATCGCTAAATATTTAGAAGTCATTTTAAGTCTGAGAAAGGTACATATAGTTTGCTAGAGAGAAAGAGAATTTGTTTGACCGTTGGTGTTCTTCTGTAAAAATTACAACTAAGGAATAACTAAGAGACTAACTTACTTATTCTTCTAGAGGAGTTTAAAAATTGTGTCCCAAGTGCTGTTGCAATGTATCTTAATGAACACAAAGTGACTAAACTGTCTGATGCTGTTCTTATGGCAGACGAATTTGTTCTCACTCATGTATCTGCTGGCAATGTCAATAAATCTAAGTTAAACATCTCTGAGAGAACTAAAAAGTTTTCTCCGACAAAAAACCTGAATGCTGTGTTAAAACCTTTTGCTGAAAATTCAGTTGCACGTATAAAAGGTGAGATACTTTGTTTTTATTGTAGGAAGCCAGGACATAGAATCTCAGATTGTGGGGTTCTCAAAAAGAAAGAGAGTTGTTAAACCTGCTCAAAAACAGTTAAACATTACTGAGTGTAACATCCAACCAGCAGAGGAG
Organism: Puntigrus tetrazona; assembly: GCF_018831695.1. Taxonomy (NCBI): domain Eukaryota; kingdom Metazoa; phylum Chordata; class Actinopteri; order Cypriniformes; family Cyprinidae; genus Puntigrus; species Puntigrus tetrazona. Next base: position 18,789,226 of record NC_056702.1, on the reverse strand, counting down.
CCCTCTCCCGAGTACTGACTCGAGCCGCTCCCTCCTCTACTACTACTTCCGGGTTAGGGCTATATAACCGTAGAGCACCAGGTGCTCTACGCGAAGTATTGCCAGCCTGTCTGCCTTACCAAGCGTTTACCATTGTACTACTGATTGCTATTGTGTATGACCTTCTGCTTGCTTTATTCGACTCACGGCTTTACGGATCTTCCTTGTTTGTTACGGTAACCGATTACTACAGAACTTTGTTATTGACCTCTGCCTTCATTCGACTTTTGCCCACGGATCTCCCTTTGTGTATGTTTGCCTTCCGGACTGATATTACTGTTGCCAACCCTTGCTTGTTTTTGACCATCCTCATCTGTGTGTGTGTTTCCAATAAACATCCGCAAATGGAATCGCAATCGGCTTCCGCCTCCTCCTTACAGAATACTTCGCCATACCAGACTCCAGCGGATGTAACACACATGCAACAATTGATGGCATACCAGGAGGAGCTATTGAAAGGTTACCAGTCCCGATTGGATCAACTGCAGTCGGTGAACGAACACCTCACCCGGTACATTCAGGATCTACCCCCTACCACGTTTTCCACAGTAAACCTTGCCTTACCCGAAAAGTTTGACGGTTCTGCTGAACGGTGCAAGGGTTTCATTCGCCAGATCAGGCTGTATTTGGAGTTTCAGCAGGGTAGATTCAACAATGAAGAAATCAAGTGTGCATTTATTATGACGCTACTGACTGGAAGAGCGATTGACTGGGCGACTGCAGTTTGGGATACAGATCCCCACATCAAGACATCTGCTAACTATTTCTTACAGATGCTAAGAGAGGTGTTTGAATATCCTGCAGGGGGCAAGGATATTTCAACCCAGTTAATGGATCTGTCCCAGGGTAAACGCACAGCCGCTGATTATGCTATTGAGTTCAGGACGCTCGCTGCTCAAAGCGGCTGGAATGATGTCGCACTCAAAGCGACTTTCAAACGGAGTCTCACGGCAGATTTACAGACGGAATTGGCGTGTAGAGGTGAGGATTTATCTTTTTCTGATCTCGTCAACTTAACCATCCGTATTGATAATCTTAAGCGCCAGGCACCACAACGTAAAGCGCCGTCTATGATCACGAGCCAGGAAAGGAATCAAATACGACACGAGTTAATGGAGAAACCGGAACCCATGCAAGTAAACTCCCGACGTGTCTCTATGGAAGAACGCTAACGCCGCGCGTAAATCTTCAACTTTGCTTTTACTGTGGAGAAGGGAAACATTATCAGTTTGACTGTCCTCACAGACCCACCACTACAAACCGGGTAAATATGAATCATTTTAACGTACTCAGCAACAAGGCTCTCATGTTACCCATCATGCTCGGTCTAAACAATGTAAAGGTTATGTTGACAGCAATGGTTGACTCGGGCGCGGCCTTGAACATCATCAGTCGTGAGGTAGTCGCTAAATATCACATTCCTTCTCAACCTTGTGAATCTGTTTTAAGGATCAAGACCATTAATGACGAGGACATCGGAGGAGGTATTTCTCACAGAACCAAGGCTCTTACTCTCCAGGTTGGCATGTTCCACAAAGAAACCATTACGTTCTATATCGTTGATTCATCCAAGTATGAAGCAATCCTCGGGTTCAACTGGCTTTCCGTACACGACCCAACTATATCCTGGGGTAGAGGTGAGTTAACGCAATGGTCTCACACGTGTATTAACAGATGCTTCGCTGTATCTCCAAGGAACTGCCTCACCACCAGTATAGAAAGTCCGGAGGATCAGAGGAGAATCAAGATACCAGCATGCTACAGGCAACTGTCAGAGGTGTTTAGTAAATCACGGGCAACAGAATTACCACCTCACCGACCATGGGACTGTGCGATTGACCTCCTACCTAACGCCATGCCACCCAAAAAGCAAGGTATACCCATTGTCACTCACTGAAAGCCAGGCTATGGAGGAATATATTAATGAGGCTCTTAGCTTTGGGTTCATTAGACCCTCCACATCACCTGCAGCAGCTGGATTCTTCTTTGTCGGAAAGAGGGATGGAGGCCTGCGTCCATGCATCGATTATCGAGGCCTAAACAACGCGTCACAGTCAAGTTCGATATCCCTACCTTTAGTTCCATCAGCTCTGGAACAACTACGTGAGGCAAAAGTGTATACTAAGTTAGACCTCCATAGTGCCTATAACCTGATAAGGATCAAGGAGGGAGACGAGTGGAAGACTGCTTTCATGACGACTAGAGGGCACTATGAGTACCTCGTTATGCCATATGGGCTAGCTAATGCTCCAGCTGTGTTCCAGTCCTTCATTAACGAAATCTTCAAGGACATCCTGAACAAATACGTGGTGGCTTATATTGACGATATCCTCATCTACTCAAAGAATGAAGTCGAGCACATTGGACATGTCAAGGAGGTTCTGTCCAGGTTACTGAAACACAGGTTGTTTGTCAAGGAGGAGAAATGTGAGTTTCATGTGTCACAGACTTTGTTCCTAGGTTACTGAGATCAGCCACCAGGGAGTGAGGATGGACGATGACAAGGTTAAAGCAGTTACGGAGTGGCCTCAACCCACTACGGTCAAGGAGCTACAACGGTTTCTAGGGTTTGCAAATTTCTACCGACGCTTCATCCGGAACTATAGTACTGTTGCTGCACCACTAACCTCTCTCTTAAAGGGAAAGCCGTCCAAGCTGAGATGGAATGAGGGAGCAATTAAGGCGTTCTCCAACCTCAAGGAACGTTTCACCACAGCCCCAATTCTCAAACATCCTAATCCGGAGCTACCATTCATCGTGGAAGTGGATGCATCGGACTGCGGAATTGGAGCTGTTCTCTCACAGCGTCACGGTCAACCAGGGAAACTTTATCCTTGTGCTTACTTTTCCAGGAAATTAACGGCAGCTGAGAGAAATTATGACGTGGGAAACAAGGAACTGTTGTCCATGAAAGCGGCCATTGAGGAGTGGAGACACTGGCTAGAAGGAGCAGTGCATCCGTTCCAAGTCATCACGGACCACAAGAACCTGGAATACATCAAGGGAGCTAAAAGGCTGAACCCCAGACAGGCAAGATGGGCACTGTTTTTACTCGTTTTCAGTTCACTGTCACTTATCGTCCAGGTTCCAAGAACAGTAAGGCTGATGCACTGTCCCGAAGATATGACGCACCACAGAAGGAGGGAGTCCCGGATAATATTCTGCCACCCACGGTAATCCTGGCACCAGTGTCATGGGATATAATGGAGGAGCTGCAGAGGAATTACAGCATGAACCAGCACCCCTCAATGTCCCCTGGGAAACATTACGTACCATCGACAATACGCCAACGCATCATACAATGGGTACACACTTCACTGAGTTCAGGTCATCCAAGCGATTTAGCTGGGGGGAATGTCTGGGATAAATCAGATGGTGGTGTACCACCTATTATGGTTTCTGATCTAGGAAAAACTAGAGTGGTATTCTGAATGTCCACATTTATTTCCAGCATGTGCAGTAACTCGAGCAATGGCCCAGAAATGTGCATCTGAACCTGAAAGTATTCTTATCTTTATTGTTTCTGAAAATTTTAACAGAATCTAGTACGTTTCCAACAGTTGACCTGACCACTGTGGAAGAATTACCACCTGATTACCCTAAAGCTAATACTGGTCTCTCGTTTGAAAGTCTAGTTATTTGTGACACTGTTAACACCTGTTCTTTGTCTCCACTTTATAGTGTTAACAGAGATTAACTATTTAATGCACAAAGGGCAGATGAAACTCCTTGAAGAGTTATTTTCTGTAGCTGCTGATGATGGAGGAGGAGATAAGAGTTCTCTTCCTTACTATTCTCTCGACAATGGTTTGCTTTGTAGACGGCAACCTGTGAGTACTGACTGTCCACTCAATTTTAGGATCCAAATTGTAGTTCCTCTTAGTTTTCGCCTAGCTATCCTACAGTTAGCACACCAGGGCCTTGCTGGTCATATGGGTGTACGAAAAACCAAATTTGAAAATCCCATTGGCTCCTCTACAACCTATTGCTGTGGAAAGTCTATTCTTAGAGCTTTAACAAGTTCCATGTCTGTTTTTGGCATTCCAAAAACCATTCAGTCTGATCATGGCTGAAATTTTATGTCCAGACAGTTTTCTAAAGTTATGCAGCAACTCAAGGTTAAACACAACATTTCGAGTGCATATCATCCTCAGAGTTAAGGAGGTTTAGAAAGATTCCACCAGACACTCAAGTCTCTTTTAAGATTGTATTGTGCTCGATTGTGACTGGGAAGATGTACTTCCTTGGATGCTTTTGGCAATTCGTGAGGTTGTGCAAGAGAGCAGTTTAGCCCAAATGAATTGGTTTTTGGACATGCTGTCAGAGGTCCTATTGCTGTTTTGGCAGATGAATGGAAAACATCCAATCCACCCGAGAATGCCTTGGACTATGTGAGTAGTTTTTGTTATCGACTCAATGAAGCTAGAGCTATTGCTCTTCGAAAGTTAGGCAAGTCTCAGAGAAAGTTGTTTGATCGCAAGACAAAAAAAAGGTTGGCGATCATGTCCTGGCTTTCTTACCTGTTTTATCTAGTCCGTTTCAGGCTAGATTTACTGGTACTACAACTACTTACTTTTACGATTTACTTTACTACACCTACTCATTGAACACACCAGATCGTTGAAAGAAGAAGTTTGTCATGTTAATTTATTGAAATTATGTGAGTACCATACCCTCTTTGTTGATGTTTTAACTACTGAAAATGTATGTGCAAGTATTTCAAATGCAATTACAGAGGTGGTTGACAGCTGGGAGAACAATGGACCTTCTCGAGGTGTAGTGGAGGGACGCCTTGCTAATTCTGATCTTCTTTCTAATTTAGCTCAAAATGTGTCTCATTTGTGTGAACCAGAAAAGAATGATGTCATTCAAATGATTAATTCGTTTCCATCTCTCTTTTCTGATGTTCCTACTAAAGCGCATGTCATTGAACATGACATTGATGTTGGTTTGGCTCAACCTGTGAAAGAACATCCATACCGTGTAAATCCTATGAAGTGGAAATTACTACAGAAAGAGGTAGATTACTTGCTTGCTCATAAATTGGCAGAACCCAGTTTTAGTTCTTGGAGTTCTCCTTGCATATTAGTGAGTTAAACTGAAAGCTTAACTAATTGACAAAGCCTGACTGTTACTCTTTGCCCAGAATTGAGGACTGTGTAGACCGAGTGGGTTCTGCACAGTTTGTCAGTAAATTCGATCTTCTGAAAGGTTATTGACAGGTGCCATAACATCTCGTGCTAGAGAATTATCTGCATTTATTGCTCCTGATAGTTTTCTACAATATAATGTAATGCCTTTTGGGGTCAAAAATGCTCCCACTACATTTCAGTGATTGGTAAACTGAGTATTGTCTGAGTTGGCTGGATGTGAAGCCTACCTAGACAATGTTGTTTTGTATAGTTCTTCTTGGTTAGAACATTTCATACAAATTCAAGATCTTTTTGAGCGGTTGTCTAAAGCTATTTTGACTATCAATCTCACCAAATGTGAATTTGGAAAGGCCACTGTGACTTATTTAAGCAAAGTTGTTGGCCAGGGTTGTATAAAACCTATCAATGCCAAAATTGACGAGAATTGCTCCTGTATTACTTGCTCCAAATTTTGAGAAGAGATTTTTACTTGCAGTGGACGCTAGTGCCTATGGCACTGGTTCCGTTCATTTACAAAAGGATTCGGATGGAATTGAACATCCAATCAGTTCTTTTTCAAAGAAATTCAACCATCACCAGTAAAAATATTCTACTGTGGAAAAAGAGGCCTTAGCTCTTGTTTTAGCCATTCAGCATTTCGAGGTGTGTTTAAGCTCTGTTTCTGGTCCTATTATTGTATATACAGACCATAACCCGTTAACTTTCTTGGATCAAATGCGTGGTAAAAATCAGAGAATTTTGAGGTGGAGCCTTATTTTGCAGTCTTTCCACTTACTGATTAAACACATATGTGGAAAGACAGGTCCTAGGTGACAAGCCAGACAAAGAGCAGTTCACAGCCCCCTATGAAGACAAATTTAAAACAGGTTGTGATGCCGCCTGGTACGGTGCAGCCAGGACCTAAGGTTGGGGCTCGCATGCGAGTGACTGGTGGCTGGGTCTTACCCTGTGGATTGGGCAGCAGCCGATAGCATGAGAGGTTGAGAGGTACCAACTACAGATAGTCGTGCACAGGCTCTGGAACTCACCTCTTTAAAAGGGGCTTGACTCCCCACTACTCTGGTGTTGTCCACGGTGAGACGGTGGGATGGTGTGGTCTTGCACATAGACCCCCAGCTTAGCCGCTACTGTGTTGGAGTTCACCCCGGTAAGCGAGTGGGTTGTCTCCCTGCAACTTCGGGTTGTGAGTAGGTCTCTCACTGTCAGTTGGCCTTTTTGGGGTCTCTAGAAGGGCTGCTGGAAAGTTTTCTGACCTGGGACTCTGTCGTCCTGCTGGGGGACTTCAACGTGCACGTGGCTGATGCTGGTGACACCTGGAGGGACGTGATTGGGGGAAACGCAAACCACCCCCCCAATAATAACTAACGCAGTTATTAGAGAGAGATTGTGTGTGAATATCTGCGTCTGTGCATCATCTCTCAGCAGTGTTCAGGATCAGCGTCTAATAATAGTCAATCTTGAAGTTGAACTGCTTCAAGAAACTCCCTTCTGAGAAATGTTACGTAGTGTGTGTGAATGAGAGAGAAAGCCTGATTTACAAACAAAAAAAGTGGAAATATTTGATCATTTTAACACTGTTGTAAAAATCCCATAACACAAATATAATGTTTTCTTTAATGTTTGAGTTCAGTTTTAAAAAATTAAACCCAACCTGTTTGTTTATCAGCATCTTCACGTTCAGCTCTGAATGTTTCTTCAATCTTCACATCTTCACTCTCCTCTTTAATAAACGTCATCTTTATAAGTGTGTGTCATGTGGATCTCACTTTAGGAGTTTTATTCTGTTTCTACACTTTGTCCAGTTTAAGATAGAATTAATAATATATAAGCAATAATTAACAGAAAGAAAAACTACAAACCTCAGCGCAGCCTTATGATGTCACATCGCCGGAGCAAAATAAAAGTCTTTTTCTCCAAAAACCAGCGGAAATACTTTAGAACGTAAAGAATATAAAGTATGTGATGAACCACAGAGCAGCCAAAAGACTAAAATATTAATAGAGATGAGCTTTATATCTAGTCTGTGAAGAGAACTGTGTTTTCATTTCATGATAAATTTTCAATCAGAGACAAACTCAGGTATCATGATTATTGAAATTACAGAATTATAAAGATTTTTCAAACAGAATTTGTAGATCAAATCAAAATGGTTTAAATTTAACAATTTAATTTATTAAATTGAATCCTATTTTATTTAATCTCAGTTTCTTCTATGAATATAAAGATAATAAACATATTTTAGCTTTATTTGTTCTGAATTTTACTTTGACTAAGTTTATAAATAAAATGTATTTATCATATAAATAAGTGAAATATGAAGCTCTCTGATTTCAATCATTTTACTTCACATCAGCCCAATAATAAATAACACAGAAAATTAATAAATCTGTCTTTTATAAGGATAGTGTCTTTTAGGAACAACTTTGTTTAAAAACTGTTTTGCAGTAAATAGAAATATGATTCACTGATTTAAAATCTTTTAACTTTTCAGTGTCTTTATTGGACAAAAAAAATATAAAAAGAACATAAAAGCATAAACACTATTTCCTGCACGTCTAAAATTTGAATAAAATTCAGTATTTCATAATAATAACAAATAATAATAATGATATCAATAAGTCACATGTATATTTTATTTTATTTAATATGAAAAAAATAAATGATTTAAATTACAATTTAAATGAATATACTATACATGTAATATTTCTAATAAAAATTATACATTTTACACACACACACATACACACAGATCTTTCTATTTCTGACACATTTATTCTTTTATATCTATGTTTTAGATTAATTATTTTTTCTTATATTTCTGTTTCTATAGAAGTTGAGCTGCAGTATTAATGTCTTGAAGAGACTCATAACATCTCACTGTTACTGATTTATCATGCAGCTCAAAGCATTATGGGTAGAATCTCATCAGTCTCTTCTGATTCTTCAACACAGTTTCACTGATGATTCATAACCATGAAAATAAAAACCAAACCCAGGACAGAGTGTCTGAGTGAATGTGGTCTGGACTGTGTGGATGAGTCTCATTGTGTCAGAGACGCTGAAGAAGGACAGAGTTCCTGCGCTCTCATCCACATGCACTCCTACTCTAGAGATATCTTTATACTCTCCTGTTCTTCTTCTTCTGATGATGATGGGCTTCACAGAGAGATCAGTCTCTATCTTATTGTGTCTGAATGAGTATCTGTCAGGAGAGCAGATCAAACTCCAGGACTGATCATTATTTCCAAACACACACTCTTCACCCTTCCTCCTGATGTTCTTATAAGACACTGATATAAACACACCTCCACTCCACTCAGTCTCCCAGTAACAGCGTCCACACACACTCTCTCTACACAACATCTGAGGATACACACCATCAAATCTGTCCGGATGATCAGGATACGACTGAGACTGAGACACACACTTCACCTCTCTGTTCTCCTCAGACAGAATGAGTTCAGTGTGTGCTGTGTTTGGATCCAGTGTGAAAAAACACTCATCTGAACACAAGAACAGAGACATTAATAACACAACAATCACTACAGCTGTGTGTGTGTGTGTGTGTGTGTGTGTGTGTGTGTGTGTGAGAAGTTTGTTCATATTTATAATAAGGTTTTTGTGCAGAAATAATAACAAATCAACTCGAGATCAAATTTAATTGAAGTTTGTATCATGAATATAATCGATTCCTCACGAGACTGAAATTAGCTTCTGACATAAAATATGTCATCACAGCATTTAATAAAATATATTGTAATGACAGTAAAGTTGTATAAAAAGAATCTCTTTCAGTAAGTGAGAGATTTATACACACACACACACACACACTATTGCAATATTATTCCATAAAAACAAATATTTATCTTATTTAATAAAATCAAAAATATGAATGATTATAATTCTGATCTTAATACAATCATAATTGTATTGTATAATTGTCATACATTTCTTGAGTCCTGCTGTAATCCTGGATTCTCCTCCATGCTCAACACTAAAAAACACACACATAGTCACAGTCAGTCAGTAGAAGACTATGCAGTTGCCAACATTGCAAAAATTATTATAATTATATAGATATTGTTTATAGATATACTTCCTTGCTGTCCACTTTTTATGGCACACAAGTTCATCGAGGTGTGTGTGTGTGTGTGTGTGTGTGTGTGTGTGTGTTGATTTTGCACTTTAGATGTTTTAGAGGTTCACCCCTTCATTGCAATTTTGAATCTGCATTGTTGGGGATTTGTAAATTGTACACCAAAATTTTCTGTATTTTACCCCATTTCATATTAATCAGTTACATTTTTTATGATGACTTTTTTTTTCAAATCATGCCCTCAATTCTTTTGTGTGTTTACATAACAATAAGGGTAACAGAGTTTTGTACCATTCAGGTGAAGCTATAATTTAAAAAAAATCAAAATGTAATATTCTCTGGTCAGAAATGGACAAAAACTGCATAAGGGTTAAACAATAAACCCCCAAAACCTCTCCTGCACAACATACTTGAGTTTATTTAGTGAGCAGTTTGGATCCTCCAGTTTTTCAGAGAGCAGCTTCACTCCTGAATCTCCAGGATGATTGTATCTCAGATCCAGCTCTCTCAGGTGTGAGGGGTTTGAAGTCAGAGCTGAAGACACATAACCACAGCCTTCCTCTGTCACCATACAGCCAGACAATCTGAAAACACAGCAGTGATCCTTTTATTCATTCATGAAATATCCATTTCAGCCATGAATTATTCCTTTAGAATCATGACATCTGATGCAATTTTCTACATTTTCTTGCTTCCACCCATTACTTAAGAATACTGAATTTAATCTTTTCTTATTACTATTTTAAATATACCATGGCACTTTAAGTGTTTCTACAATGTTTTGTCTCACTGTTTAATAAATAAATTATTGCCGCAAATCCTTAATCTGGATCGTTTCATTCCAGCATAAAACACGATAAATAACTCTAAATATGACTGTTTTAATGATATGACAGGATATTTCACTTTGCTATTACTGTCTCTGTCTTGTACATGTATATTTATTATTGGTATTATTGTTTATTTATAGAAACACACTCATAATGACGTAATGTATGTATGACGTAATTTGTGAACAGTGAAGACGTTTATTGTGGACATGGACCAAGTGATTTATTGTTTGCCTGAACAATCCCTAGCAGTTGTCACATAGATGAAGAACTGAACCTCAAACTTCCATACAGTAAATATTCCATAATTCTCTGTTTAATAGTTTTCCACACCTGACCATCACAGGTACAGTCCAACAGTTTATTAATCAAGTTATTACATTTTTGACTCAATATAAATGTTATCTGTTCAAAACTGCCTGTTCAAAAACATACTTTTTAAATTGTAATATACATTGCTAAGGACTTTTAGACAACTATAAAGGTGATTTTTTTGTTGCTTCAAATTGCAGATTTTCAAATATTTGTCTCTTGGATAAATATTGTCATAACCTAATAAACCATTAAAATTAAAAACACCTCAACACTTATTTATTCAGCTTTAAGATGAAAACTTTACTAACATATAATTAAATATAGAGCTAATATTAAAATTACTTATTTTTAAAATAAATATTTTTCTTATTTATTTTATTGAAAGCATTTACTTCAGAATCTCCAGATGACAGTTTGGACTCTTCAGTCCTTCAGAGAGCAGCTTCACTCCAGAATCCTGCAGGTCATTGTTACTCAGGTCCAGCTCTCTCAGGATGTTTGAGTTTGAGGATTGTAAAACTGAAGACAAACTTTCACAAGACCGAGCAGTGAGATTGCATCCACATAGCCTGAGTAAAGAACAAGACAAACAATTAGATTGAAAAGAAAACAAACAGCCTTCCTTTAGATTTTAAATGCCAGTTTCAGTAATTCAATTCTGTATAAAAACAGTTATAGGAAGAATGGATCCAACTGCAGCAGGTTTGTATTATTTTAAATTAACAAAAAAATTAAAAATCAACCCAACAGAACCTCTCCTTCCCCTTGAGTGTGACAGATGCAGATGGGAGGCTTCAGGTGTGACTGGTGAAAGGGTTTCTGGTCTCCTGGTGAGCGTGTACCCCAATAAAGACCATTTGATAACCATTTGTCTTTGCTCCAAGGATGAGCACGGGAAAGGTCCAGGAGGAGGTTTCACATTTGGGTGCTACATTCTTTAATCGGTCTGGGTATTTAAAGGAAGAAGGCAAACCACTCAGGGAGGTTTTCTGTAAACGGATCTTCCCGCACAACTTGTGTGTGTCTTTATTGCCAGGTAAGGTGACGTTTGAATAATACTTTTTATAGTTTGTTTTATATGTTTGTTTTAGTTTGCTTTATTTATTTTTGTGTGTTTACTGCTGATCAGTTATGTAAATGTTTTTTTTTTTTTTTGTTTTTTTTGTTTTTTCATGAATTGGAAAACAGTACTGCCTGGCAAAATAAAAGTAAATCTTGATTAACTCATAATATTGTCTGAAATAACTTTTCTAATAGGTTAGTGACTTCTGAGGTCTTCCGCATTGTTGGCATGCTAGGGTGAGTCAGATCAACGATCAATGGATGGAGCCGGGGGCACGTTTTTGAGATCTTGACTTCTGGCCACCAAACTGGCTTAGCATGCTATTACTTAAGGGAACGCATTAAAAAATTACTCTTTTTGAGTCTATCGAGGAGATGGCTGCATTCCTTGACTCGATTGCTCCTGTCTGCTCGATTGCTCCTGTCTCCTGTCTGCTGAGAGGTTGGTTTGTTTGTAGCTGCGTGTAGCTTCGCTTTTCAATTTATCACCTCTTCTCTAGCGATCAAATATAATTTAACTGTGTACTTACCGTTGATACTATCAAATTAATCTAACTAATTAGACTGCTGTTTAACTGCTGTTAAAATTAGACTCGCTTTAATCTAAAACTTGGCGGTGAGTTAGTACTCGTTAGCCGATTCACTTTCGCTCTCACACGCGTTTTCGCGCCTATTGTGGGCTTTTTTCCGCTCCTGTTCATTTGTTCCTCGCGCTCGTTCGCTCCGTTCTCACAAGCTCATCAAAACAAGAGTGGTAAGTGAATCCTAGGCTGACAGAGAAGGTTTTAGAATTAGAGACACGCATCCAAACTTTAATTGAGGACAGTAAGAATGCGAGGGCTGTAGATACTGCTTTGGATGCGACTAGTACAGTAAATCATGTACATTGTTCGGTTCCAGCTTCAGAGCCCCTGCAGCAGGGCAATTGGGTGACCGTGAGGCGGGCTAGTCGCGGGTCAAAACACCGCTCATCCGTTCCGATCAGAACATCAAACAGGTTCTCCCCACTTCAGTGACGCACCCACTGAGAAACCTGATCAAAGTGCCCTAGTAATTGGCGATTCTATTGTACGGAACGTGAAAATAGAGACACCAGCCACCGTAGTCCAATGCTTACCGGGAGCCAGAGCGTCTGACATCTTGTCAAATTTAAAAGTGCTGGCTAATGCTAAACGTAAATTTCGTAAGATTGTTATTCACGCCGGCGCTAATGATGTTCGACTTCGCCAGTCGGAGATCACTAAAAATAATATTAAGGAGGTGTGTGAATTTGCAAGCACGATGTCGGACAATGTAATATGCTCTGGTCCCTCCCCTGCTTACCGGGTGATGAAATTTACAGCAGACTGCTGGGTCTCAATGGCTGGATGTCTAAGTGGTGCCCGCCCAGAACAACATAGGCTTTATAGACAATTGGATGAGTTTCTGGGGCAGACCTGACCTGTTGAAAAGAGATGGTCTTCATCCCTCCTGGGGTGGTGCCGCTCTTCTATCTAGAAATATGGCATATAGTCTTATAGCTCCAACATAACCAACTAGTGCCCAGGTCAGGAAGCAGACAGACCGGCTAAACCGACCGTCTGCTAGCTGCCTCACGTCACAGAAGGCAGTTAATTCTCAGCACATAGAGACTCTTTCACCTAGATATCACACTATAGAGACTGTGTCTGTTCCCCGAATTAGAATATGCAGAGAACGTCCAAACCAAACCAAAAGCAATAATTTAATTAATGTCCAACAAATTAAAACTACCTATAATTCAAATAAGCAAACGATAAAACTTGGCTCGCTAAATATTAGATCACTTTCCACAAAAGCACTTTATATATGATTTGATCAAAGATCAGAAGCTAGATTTGCTTTGTTTGACAGAAACCTGGCTAAAACCAGATGAATATATTACTCTAAATGAATCTACCCCCCAAAATTATTTCTATAAAAATGAGCCACGTTTAAAAGGTAAAGGGGGAGGTGTTGCTACAATTTATAATAATATTCTTAGTACTTCTCAGAGGGCAGGCTTTAAGTATAACTCATTTGAAGTTTTGGTGCTGCATATAACATTATCTACAGAATCATGTGCTAGTGATAAATCTTCTGACATGTTTGTACTGGCTACTGTATACAGGCCACCAGGGCACAGCACAGATTTCATTAAAGAATTTGCTGATTTTCTAACTGAGTTAGTACTGGCCGCAGATAAAGTCTTAATTGTTGGCGATTTTAATATCCATGTTGATAATGAAAAAGACTGATTAGGATCAGCTTTCTTAGACATTCTGAACTCCGTTGGGGTTAGACAACATGTCTCTGGACCTACTCATTGTAGAAATCATACTCTAGATCTAATACTGTCACATGGAATGGATGTTAAAATGGTTGAAGTACTGCAGCAAAGTGATGACATTTCAGATCACTATCTAGTCTTGTGTGAACTCTGTATAGTTAAACCTGTAAACTCTGCACCTTATTACAAGTATGGTAGAACCATCACTTCCACCACAAAAGAAAGCTTTCTAAGTAATCTTCCTGACTTATCTCAATTCCTTAGCACATCCAATACGACGCAAAAACTTGATGATATAACAGAAACTATGCACTCTCTTTTTTCTAGCACTTTAGATACAGTTGCTCCTTTGCACTTAAAAAAGATAAAAGAAAACAATCTGACTCCATGGTATAATGACAACACACGCACCCAAAAGAGAGCAGCTCGGAAAATGGAGCGCAGGTGGAGAAAAACTAAATTAGAAGTATTCCGTATTGCCTGGCGGGAGAGTATCCTGTCATACAGAAAAGCATTAAAAACTGCAAGATCTGATTATTTTTCATCCCTTTTAGAAGAAAGTAAACACAACCCCGGTATTTATTCCCCAAGAGTATAGCTGCAATGAGTTCATGAATTTCTTTACTGCTAAGATTGATACCATCAGAGATAAAATTGTAACTATGCAGCCATCAACTACAGTTTCACATCAGATAGTGAGCTTTAGAACCCCTGAGGAAAAATTACACTCTTTCTCTATTATAGGAGAAGAAGACTTGTACAAACTTGTTAAATCATCTAAACCAGCAACATGTATGTTAGACCCTGTTCTATCTAAACTATTAAAAGATTTGCTTCCAGAAGTCATAGATCCTATTTTGAACATTATTAATTCATCATTGTCATTAGGATATGTTCCCAAAACTTTCAAACTGGCTGTAGTTAAGCCTCTTATTAAGAAACCACATCTTGATCCCAAAGACTTAGTAAATTACAGACCAATCTCTAATCTCCCTTTTCTGTCAAAGATACTAGAAAAGGTAGTATCCTCACAACTGTATTCCTATTTAGAAAAAAATGGTGTCTGTGAGGATTTCCAATCAGGTTTTAGACCGTACCATAGTACTGAGACTGCTCTCATTAGAGTTACTAATGACCTGCTTTTATCATCGGATCGTGGTTTTATCTCGTTATTAGTGCTATTAGATCTTAGCACAGCATTCGATACTATCGATCACAACATTCTCTTGGATAGACTAGAAAACTATGTTGGCATTAGAGGAAGCGCCTTAGCATGGTTTAAATCATATCTATCTGACCGCTATCAGTTTGTAGCATTAAATGAGGAGGTATCAAATCAATCACAAGTTCCTCAAGGCTCCGTGCTAGGACCGTTACATGTTTCTAGCATCTGTAAAACTGCGTTTTTCCATCTTAAAAATATATCTAAATTACGACCTATGCTTTCAACCTCTAATGCAGAAATATTAATTCATGCGTTTATGACCTTGAGGTTAGATTATTGTAATGCTTTATTGGGTGGTTGTTCTGCACGCTTAATAAACAAACTTCAGCTAGTCCAAAACGCAGCAGCCAGAGTCCTTACTAGAACTAGGAAGTATGATCACATTAGCCCGGTTCTGTCAACACTGCACTGGCTCCCTATCAAACATCGGATAGATTTTAAAATCTTATTAATTACCTATAAAGCCCTGAATGGTTTAGCTCCTCAATACTTGAGCGAGCTCTTATCACATTATAGTCCTGCACGTCCGCTGCGTTCTCAAAACTCTGGCCATTTGATAATACCTAGAATATTAAAATCAACTGCGGGCGGCAGATCCTTTTCCTATCTAGCACCTAAACTCTGGAACAATCTCCCTAACTCTGTTCGGGAAGCAGACACACTCTGCCAGTTTAAATCTAGATTAAAGACACATCTTTTTAACTTAGCCTACACATAACACACCAACACACTTTTTATTATTCAAATCCGTTAAAGAATTTTTAGGCTGCATTACTTAGATTTGCTGGAACCGGGAACACTACTCCTAAAATATGATGTACTTGTGACATCGTAAAAAGAATGGCATCTACGCTAATATTAGTCCTGTCTCTTTCTCAATCTGTTTTCATAGTTTGTATCAAGACTAGATGGTGGATCAGCACACAGATTATGTTCATCAGAGACCAGAAAACCTAGATGCGCCCGTCGACAGATCACCAGATCCTGATGCACACACACATACACACACACACTAAGTCATTTACACTATCTGACACAGTTGGGTTAAAAATTGAACTGGAAGTTAAGTGCTGGGCGTCCGGTCAGAGGAGAACTGATCCCAACTGAGTCTGGTTTCTCCCAAGGTTTTTTTTTCCTCCATTCTGTATGCATGGGGTTTTGTTTCCTTGCCGCTGTTGCCTCTGGCTTGCTTGCTTGGGGACACTTAACTTCTAGTGATTTAACGTTGAATTGACTACAGAGACCGTCTTTGCATTTAATAAGAAATTGGTCATTCTCGTCATTATACATCCCTTGTACTCTTCTACATTATACTGTACAGTGCTTTGATGCAACCTGTGTTGTTAAAAGCGCTATATAAATAAAAATGATTGATTGAAAAAATGATTAAGGTAAGCGATCTACGGGGTAGCATCTGACTAAGACCTGGACTAGCCCAGATGTGTCGTGTTCTGGCCAAACAAGGTCTCTAAGCGACCCAGACTCCTAACGAACGATAAGTCGAAACTAGGAAGTATTATAGTTAATTAATGATCCAAATTCAATCGTAACTAGAGGGATCAGCAGTAACATTAAAATTAATTTAGCCAAAATCACGAAAATTGGAGTCAGGTCAAATTATAGGTCAGTACTAAATTTGGGGAAATAAAAGATTAATTGATGTAAGTGATTTTGCAGAAGTGCTAGAAAGAGTCTACACGCATCCAGCCTTCGACCAGCCACTGGATTCCGGCCGGTGGGTGGACCCTTACAAAACTCAAACTGATAAAACAGGATAAAAAGGAAATGGAGGTAGACTTTCCTACCTTCAAGAGGAACCAGAGGAAAATCTCCAGCTCACACCTAAAAAAGTCATCAAAAACTCCTTGTCTACCACATCACGATTCTTTTGCGGCAACAAAAACTAATGCAACTATCTCTTATAACTAGTTGGATGCGTGTTTATGTTTGAGCCAATTTTAAGGTGAATTTTGATTCTTTGATGATTCTCACTAGGCTGTGGTTAATTGATGGGTAATACTGCCATTTTTGGCTCCCCTCTGTCTGTCTTCCTTACTTTCCTTTATCCTATTTATATGTGTTTTGTTTAAGTTGTTGTCTGTTATCTATAGCCTCATTTATTAAATCCCTTAAATTCACAATCAACTGTCTCTGGATGCTGCTCACAATTTGAAGTCACTGAATGTTGACCCTTGCTACATGCTAAATTACTGCTAGTACTGCAGAGTAGGAAAACTATTCTTCCTTGGCCAGGAAAATAACCTTTCCTAGAATTGATAAATAATTATATTGTCTGCTCGGTGGACAAACAGATGAAATAATTGGAACATTCTTCTACAATTAATTCTAAGATTGAATCCAAATATTTATTATTAATTATACCTAGCTATAATTAATTATAAATATTCACCCTTTTTGAGCTAATTCATTACATCATTTTTGATTCGTAATAAGCATTGCTAAGAAATTTTAAAGGTAATTTAGTTTTTTGATTTTGATTTTTTTTGGAACCTAAGATTTGCAGATATTTGTCTCTTGGAGAGACTCTTGGAAGTCTCTCTTGGAAATATTTGTCATCCTAAAAAAACATCAAAAATAAATATATGAATGTTTCATTCAGCTTTAAGATTATGTATAAATCTTCACTTTGAAAACTTGACCCTTACAACTGTTTTCCTTTTGGTCCAGGATCACATATAAGTAAATATAGAGCCAGACTAGATAATTACATTAAAACGACATTGCAAGCTTTTCAATTTGATAAACACATTTTGCTTATTTGTTTTATTGAAAGCATTTACCTCAGAATCTCCAGATGACAGTTTGGACTCTTCAGTCCTTCAGAAAGCAGCTTCACTCCAGAATCCTGCAGGTCATTGTTACTCAGGTCCAGCTCTCTCAGGATGTTTGAGGATTGTAAAACTGAAGACAAACTTTCACAAGACTGAGCAGTGAGTTTGCATCCACATAGCCTGTATAAAGAACAAGACAAACAATTAGATTGAAAAGAAAATAAATAGCCTTCCTTTAGATTTTAAATGCCAGTTTCAGTAATTCAATTCTGTATAAAAAAACAGTTAAAGGAAGAATAGATCCAACTGCAGCAGGTTTGTATTATTTTAAATTAACAAAAAATAAATAAATAAACCCAACAGAACCTCTCCTTCCCATTGAGTGTGACAGATGCAGATGGGAGACTAATGTAAATGGGTCAGGTGTGACTGGTGAAAGGGTTTCTGGTCTCCTGGTCAGCGTGTGCCCCAATAAAGACCATTTGATAACCATTTGTCTTTGCTCCAAGGATGAGCACGGGAAAGGTCCGGGAGGAGGTTTCACATTTGGTTGCTAAATGTTTGATTCTTTGATCGGTCTGGGTATTTAAAGGAAGAAGGCAAACCACTCAGGGAAGTTTTCTGTAAACAGATCTTCCTGCACAACTTGTGTGTGTCTTTATTGCCAGGTACGATGACCTTTGAATAATACTTTTCATAATTTTCTTTATATGTTTGATTTAGTTTGCTTTCTTTATTTTTGTGTGTTTACTGCTGATCAGTTGTGTAAATGTTATGAAATTTTATGAATTGGACAGTACTGTCTGGCAAAATAAACGTAAATCTTGATAAACTCATAATATTGTCTGAAATAATTTTTGTAGTAGGTTAGTAACTTCTGAGTCTGATCAACAATCAATGGATGGAGCCGGGGGCACATTTTTGAGATCTTGACTTCTGGCCACCAAACTGGCTTAGCATGCTATTACTTAGGGAACGCATAAAAATTACTCTTTTTGAGTCTATCGAGGAGATGGCTGCATTAAGGTAAGCGATCTACGGGGTCAAAATCACGAAAATTGGAGTCAGATCAAATTATATAAGGTCAGTACTAAAATTGGGAAAATAAAAGATAAAATTGATGTAAGTGATTTTGCAGAAGCGCTAGAAAGAGTCTACACGCATCCAGCCTTCGACCAGCCACTGGATTCCGCCGGTGGGTGGACCCTTACAAAACTCAAACTGATAAAACAGGATAAAAAGGAAATGGAGGTAGGTCTGAATAAAATACTATTCTCTGTACAAAATTAAATGTAATAAAAATGATTTTTTATAGACCTGTCATATAGACTGTATGGGTCAAAATTGTAAATTTTTCTTTCATGCCAAAAATCTTTAGGATTTTAAGTAAAGACCATGTTCCATGAAGATATTTTGTCAACATATTTTGATAATTTGCTCTCTAGTCCTTACATCAAAGCTCCAAAAACATTTAAATGAGGAGTAACAAACCCCTGTGCCATTCACCTATAGATCCACTAGAGACGTGGTCTGGCCACACAATTACAATACCCATCACGCACCCACATAAGGGCATTTTCTTTATTTGAATCCATGATTATAGTTATGAACATATCTCACATATGCTTGTTTTTTATGCGTGTCCCTTCATCTCATTAGACTAGTTACAACTCTTTATTTGCTTTAGATAGACTCTAAATGCCTATATTCATGTCTATGAGTGTATCTCTACTTTGATATCTAGAAGGTTCTTTCTTGGTATCAAAATGATTCTCTCGTTTTCCCTCAAATGATGATTTACCTCATAGAATCATGAAGTGCATCACACCAGTTTTACTGTTTTGGAATAAGGCTGTTCCAAATTTCCAGACCAGCAATAAAGATGCCAATGGGCCATAAAAGCTAACAAAAAAACTTTCTCCCGCTCAAAATCCATGCAATTCCACCCAAACGGTGGGTCTGTCAGGGAACTATCAAAAGTCCCTAACACTGACTATTCAAGGCTCAAAATCTTCTTTTCTTTGAGACGGATACTCTACAGATTCAACTCTTGAGTCTAACCTTCTGGTAGTTACCTTCAAAATAACTTTGTCATCTCGCTATGGACTTTCCTACATTCAAGAGAAACCAGAGGAAAATCTCCAGCTCATACCTAAAAAAAAGTCATCAAAAACTTATTGTCTACCCCATCAAGATTCTTTTGAAGCAACAAAACATAATGCAAGTAACTCTTATAACTAGTTGGATGCGTGTTTAATTTTGAGCCAATTTTAAGGTGAATTTTGATTCTTTGATGATTCTCACTAGGCTGTGGTTAATTGATGGCTAATACTGCCATTTTTGGCTCCCCTCTGTCTGTCTTCCTTACTTTCCTTTATCCTATTTATATGTGTTTTGTTTAAGTTGTTGTCTGTTATCTACAGCCTCATTTATTAAATCCCTTAAATTCACAATCAACTGTCTCTGGATGCTGCTCACAATTTGAAGTCACTGAATGTTGACCCTTGCTACATGCTAAATTACTGCTAGTACTGCAGAGTAGGAAAACTATTCTTCCTTGGCCAGGAAAATAACCTTTCCTAGAATTGATAAATAATTATATTGTCTGCTCGGTGGACAAACAGATGAAATAATTGGAACATTCTTCTACAATTAATTCTAAAATTGAATCCAAATATTTATTATTAATTATACCTAGCTATAATTAATTATAAATATTCACCCTTTTTGAGCTAATTCGTTACATAATTTTTGATTCGTAATAAGCATTGCTAAGAACGTTAATAAAACTGTATAGGTAATTTAGTTTTTTGATTTTGATTTTTTTTGGAACCTAAGATTTGCAGATATTTGTCTCTTGGAGAGACTCTTGGAAATCTCTCTTGGAAATATTTGTCAGCCTAATAATCCATCAAAAATAAACATACAAATGCTTTATTCAGCTTTAAGATTATGCATTAACCTTCATTTTGAAAACTTGACCCTTACAACTGTTTTCCTTTTGGTCCAGGATCACATATAAGTAAATATAGAGCCAGACTAGATAATTACATTAAAACGACATTGCAAGCTTTTCAATTTGATAAACACATTTTGCTTATTTTTTTATTGAAAGCATTTACCTCAGAATCTCCAGATGACAGTTTGGACTCTTCAGTCCTTCAGAGAGCAGCTTCACTCCAGAATCCTGCAGGTCATTGTTACTCAGGTCCAGCTCTCTCAGGATGTTTGAGTTTGAGGATTGTAAAACTGAAGACAAACTTTCACAAGACTGAGCAGTGAGTTTGCATCCACATAGCCTGTGTAAAGAACAAGACGAACAATTAGATTGAAAAAAGTACTGAATGGAGTAGTCATGTTTTAGTGAAGCTCCTCTACATATTTTATATTTTTCGGTCACTACTGTGATTACTCTGGGTTTCATTTGTATCTTTACATAACTTTGATTAGTAAAGAACTATACAATGACAAAACCTAAGACCGAAAAGGTAAACCATTGAATGATCCTCCAGCTCAGTCACAGCTGGAGATGGCAGAACAGGCCGCATCAGTCTCTGAGTCCGGTTTGAGTCTGAAGCTGAATCTAGCAGTATTCTTTTGACATTGAAGAATATGAGCAAAACGATGACTGACCGATTAGTGTTTTTTGGAAGCATCTTTGGTGTCCACTCAGGCATCTTTTTTGAGGCTCTGGGATAGAATCAATTGAGGTTGTAAATGCTACTGCAGATTTTGACCGTCTGCTCTCTCACATTGAGCAGAAGTGTGCAAAAATACAATCAGAAAATGAAGCCCTTTGTCATAAAACAATGTATGGATTCATCACTTTCCAAAGAAGGAAAGAATACTTCAACTGGTTCTTCAAAAGTTTCCTTTTCACTATGAGGGCAGACCAATACACATCTTTCCAGATCTTCCAGCTGAAATTAGTGATGTTCGGAAGCATCTCCGGAGTGCAGTGTAAGGATCATCTACCCGGAGAAACTATGCTTCACCCACGGCATTACTGACAAAGTGTTTTCCTCACCTGAAGAAGTTGAGACACTCACTGGAGTGCTGTCTTAAATATAACTCATATATATGCAGTCTGGACATGCACTGGTACGTGACCCCTACTCTGCAGTTGCTTAGACTGAAGCATTACTTTGACTGTTTTTTGTTGTTCATGTGATTAGAGAGAGAGTCTCTGGGCTTTTCTCTTAAGATGATGGTCCGCAATCCCTCAGTGATTCTCGGGGGGTGTATTCTCACTTTGTTTGGGAAAGTGGGGCAGGGGTAGGAGGCTAATGTTCTATTATTATAAGCACTTTTTCATGCTTGTTTTCAAAGGGTGTATATCTTTCATTTTCAACTTTTGTATGAATCTTAATTTACCTTCAAGAGGCAGTGGCCTTTACCAGCTGGAATGTGCGTAGCCTGGGTCATGTGCTTAAGCGAGCTACAGTATTGTCACATTTAAAATCGCTATCTGCCAATGTTATGTACTTACAAGAGACACATATTAGGCCCACCAAAAAGAGAAGATGCTCAAATGCAGCTGGGTTGGTCATATTTTCAGGTCTACATTCTCCAGCGAGGCTAGAGGAGTTGCAATCTTAATCCGTTAAACAGTTCCTTTAAGACATGTTTCCACTCTGAGTGATTCAAATGGTAGATATAGCTTGGTAACTGGATACATTTATTTATTTCATGTTAATGTATATTATATATGTATATATGAATAAATGTACTGTATATTTCACTTCTCAATGTATATGGTTAAACTTTGATGACCTTGCCTTCTTTCTTAAAATATTTCATTTACTGTCTGATTTCACTGATTCACATGTGATTGTAGGTGGTGATTTTAATCGTGTACTTGATCATTGTTTGGACAGGTCAGCCCAAATAATCCAGATGCCTTCCTCTCCTGTAGTTTTAAATAACCTAAAGTCCTTCATGAACCTGATTGATATATGGAGAATGACACATCCCCTAGCAGAGACTATTCTTTTTTCACTAAGACACTGTCTTTCTGTAGAATAGACTATTGCTAGT
The DNA here is from genome assembly GCF_018831695.1 of Puntigrus tetrazona. NCBI lineage: Eukaryota > Metazoa > Chordata > Actinopteri > Cypriniformes > Cyprinidae > Puntigrus > Puntigrus tetrazona. The sequence continues at coordinate 18,766,390 of NC_056702.1, read as the reverse complement.
TTCCAAACTTATATCAAATGTGATTACCTCAAAGTATCACAACATCTTTTTCTGATCACTGAAGAGAAGTCATAGGCATTTTTATTACATTGTGAAACACGTCAAGGATGTCCCTTCAGTCCTTTGCTTTTTATGATAGCGATTGAGCCTCTTGCAATCATTATTAGACATCATTCACCAATCAAGCCTGTAAATCTAGCAAATCATTACATCTCCTTATACACAGACGATATTGTTCTTTTTCTGTCCGATCCCAAACAGTCTTAAATCTTATAGATCTTATAAAATCATTTTCTATGGTCTCTGGATATATAATTAATTTATTTCTTTAGGTACTGATCTTAGAGGTATTCTGCCCAAAAAAACCCAAATTAATTTTTAAGTAGTTTTTTCTTAATAAATTGGAAGATTTGAAAACAAACATTAGCAAATGGAGGACACTTCCTCTTTCTATGATAGGCTCTATAAACAAGTCTTTTTTTTTAAAACATTAGATTCATTAACTTTCCCTTTTATCTGGGGCTTTAAAGCTCACAGAATATCCATAAAGATACATTTACAGAAGTCAAGAGGTAAAGGTAGACTAGGTCTACCATGTTTCTTACACTACTACTGGGCAGGAAATGCCAGGGCCCTTGTCTACTGGCAGGATGATTATAAAGTGGAAATCCCCACTGATACACCCCCCGGGTTGCGATTGAAAAAAATGAAATTAAAAATAGTTTACTTCGCTGTATCACTTGCAGATTGATAAGATTGATTATTTTATTGTTTTAAACTGTTTGAAAATATGGTGTAAAATTAAGAAAGGCTGCAAATTACCTGACATTGTTATTTTTGCATGCATTTCCCTTCTATCTCTGACATTCAACACTTGGAGGCAGAGTGGTATGGACACCCTGCAGAATTTATATATTAACAAACATTTTGTCTCATTTCTCAACTAAAAGAGAAGTTTTCTCTCCAAACAACACACTTCTTTCAGCAATTACAGATTAAATTATGTACGCCATGCAGTTGTAACACCCAGCCAGCAGAGGGAGTCCTCACCTGAGTACTAGCTGGGCTCACCCTCTGCATCTTCTGCCTTCATTTCCTGTTTGGAAGCCTTTACAACCAGAGGCCCTCCAAGAATACGCTGCAAAGTATTGCCAGTATTACCTGCCTTACCGAGCGTTCTTTATCTCTGTCTCTTGCTAATCTTGTGTATGATCATTGCCTGTTTACCTGTTTTATGATCTTTGGATTTGCCCTTCTGTATTGTTTACTGGATTGGATTGATGTACTGGTTCTGACCTTCTACCTACCTTCACGTTTATGATTATTGTCTTAGCCCTAAATAAACTACAGCAAATGGATTCAAACACAGCCTCCGCGTCCTCGTTACAGCAGTATCTAATTTTGAATCTCTGCCGGAAGAAAGAAGGATTTATAGGCTATTGTTGGGCTCACTTGATTCCAAACATTTAATTTCAGATTTTGTAAATTGATTTTCACTAGAAATTAATCATTCTTCATATTTGTTGAAAAATGCCTGGAAAGAGGAACTGGGCATACGGATTGAGGCTGATGTATGGGAGGAGGGCCTCAGCAGGATTCTATCTTGTTCTATTAATTGTAGACATCAATTAATTCAGTTTAAAATGATGCATAGACTGCATTATTCAAAATTAGAACTGCACATACTTTTTCCTAACATTTCTCCTATCTGTGACCGAAATCTGCAGAAGACTCTTTGACATGTCCAATACTTTAAGAGTTTTGGTGTGACATATTTAGGTGGTTCTCTGACATGTACATACATATATTTTACACTATTTTATACTTTATTTTGTTGTATTTATATATTGTTATTTTGATGTATATTTTTTGTTGTTAGTATTTATTTTACATTCTACATTTAAATACATTTCTTTCTTTCTCCTCTGCACAGTCTTGGAATGTACCAGAATAACATTTCACTACAAGTTGTACTTGTACAAACTGTATGTGACAAATAAAATCTTGAATGGTTGTGTGTTTATACTTGGTCCTAAAATAGCATTATTTGGTTATTCTGTTTCTCTGTGAGATCATAATGTGTCTGTACGAAGTACTATCATTTAAGGAATGATTATTGCTAAGAGTCTCATTCCCAGGCTACGGAAATCAGACACTTTTCTTCAGTTTAAGACCTGGTTGACATATCTTACTGGAATATTGCACATGGAAAGAGTTATGGGTAATATTGATAAGTCTTATTGTAACCAATTATTTCTAGACCAATTGTTCCAATGTAATGTTGAGACTGACCAGCAAGGTAGTGCTTAGAATGTTTTCTGCCTCTATTGTGTGCTTCTTTTGTTTTTGCACTGAAACTGCTTATATGCCCAGATTGTCCTTAAAAGTCAGATTTTTATTATTAATAATATGTATTTTTTTATTATTATGAAACCAAATGCACTCATATTTAGGAACAAAGGAAATAGAGGACAGAAAATAAACACAGGAAATTCAATATATTGTAGATTAAATAATATCGTAGTCTAGTTGTATACTGTTTTCATTTTCAGAAATGTAACATTAAATGTTACATTTACCATTGGGGTGAACCTTGCTTAGACTTCCATTCTTTTTGTATATTTTAATCCCAGATGTGTGGCAGACGTTCATCACCATTGGTGTAAAGAGTTCATGAGACAATTTAAGACTCAATCTTTAAATGGCCAGATGTTCATCACGACTGACAAACACAAGGTTATCCTCCAGTTTCTCAGCATCTTTCAGAGAAGACATTTAGTGAGAACCAAGATATTTAGATTTATTTTATCTGGAAGATTTGCTACCTTCATTGCCAGTAAGGAGCATCAATATGAAACATGTTCACAGTACTTTAAGAACCTTTGACTCCCGTTTGCAATTAAGACTCAGACTCAACATACAGCAGTGCAGAGGATAAACTCAACAAGTACATGGCAGATGGGCGTAAGGTTGAACCGGAGGTCAGGGTGTTTGAGCCTTAGATAACAATGTGTTGCAAAGCCATTCCACACTTCAGTGATGTGCAACAAAATTAACTTCTTACTTGACATGTTGGAGGTGGAGGTGGATTTGGATGTGTTCTGGAAAGATCTACATGAGAGTACCTCGGCCAAAGGGTAAAAATATGCTTTCTCAAACTTAGTGAATGAAGAAAGCTGGTGAACAAGCTGGTGTTATTAAGCCAGAGGAGGTTAACTACTAACCAAACTCTCAGAGCCTTGGTTTTCTTGTACTACAACAAACAGCTCTGCAGCTTTTGAGAGGAAACCAGGGATGATTCAGTAGATTCTGATCTTATTTGTAGCTTTACACACACTTTATACTGATATGTGAATATAAAAAATGAAACGTTGGTTTGCACATTTCTTTTGTCAATTATGTGGAGATGATGTATAGTTGGCAGTCTATAGAATTATATTAGATAACTACTTAATTAATTACTAGCAAAAGTTAATGCATTGTTCGCATTTGTTTGCATTAGTTAATGCATTGTTGGCATGCTCTAAATTTGATAAATATCTACTGGTTCGTTAAAATGCAAAAGACTGATTAAAATTAAATGAATATTAAGTACTTAAAAATTGAAAAATGTTTAATATTAAAGAGTTACATGAAGGTAAATGTTGATAATATATATTTTAAAATTTTATTATTCTCTTTTTATGTTACAGAGCACAATGGTTCTTGAGGTCAGAAGAACCATGTTAGAAGAATGTTGTTATATTTTTACTGCAAAACACCACAGTAAATTGCACAAGTATTGGCATAATTTTGAAGAAAAAGAAATCTGAAAAAGTGTTCAAAATTCAGGAGGAAGTGTTACACAGATCACACAAAGACCTCATCGACTGGTTTAGTGAGTCTCCCAAAACTCTCCTGTTCACTGCCAGAAATGTGATCATTCACATTTATTTTAGTAAAAACACAAACTATATCATGAACATGTTTTTAAAGTGTATTGATCTTCAGTGTTACTTACCGAACTGATCTGGATTCTTTAACCACAGGTAACAGATACTGAAGAACTTCATCTCCTATATGTTTTCCAATAAACTCTTTTAGATCAAAAACATCCATCTTCTGCTCTGATGTCAGCAACACATAAACCAGAGCTGACCACTGTGAAGAGGAGAGATAGACTTCTCTTATTTTTCCAGATTTCAGATAACCCTGGATCTCCTGCATCAGTGAATCATCACCCAGTTCATTCAGACAGTGAAACAGATTGATGTATTTCTCTGAAGAGTGATTCTTCCTAATCTCCTCTTTGATGAACCGAACTGTTTCCTCTTTGTTGTAGGAGCAGCTTCCTGTCTGTGTCAGTAGTTTTCTTAAGAGAGTCTGATTGGATTCCACTGAGAGACCCAGAAGAAACCGCAGGAAAAGATCCAGGTGTCCATTCTTACTCTGCAGAGCCTCATCCACAGCTCTCTGATGCAGCTCAGATAATGGTCTAATTTCATGAAAGAAGACATTAAAGAAAGAATTTTGTTGGATTTGGTCAAACACATTTATCTTCTTTATTGTAAAGGATAGGTGTGCATATAGAGCTGCTAGATGTTCCTGAAGACTCAGATGAACGAAGCAGAAGACTTTCCCCTGAAACAAGCCCAGCTCCTCTCTGAAGATCTGAGTGCACAGTCCTGAGTAAACTGATGCTTCTGTCTCATCAATGTCACACTCTCTCAGGTCTTCTTCATAGAAGATCAGGTTTCCTTTCACAAGCTGCTGAAAAGCCAGTTTCCCCAGTTTGAGGATCATGTCTTCATCTGTCAGGTTCTTCTCATAGTCCTTCTCATGTTTGATGTTGGTCTGAAGGATCAGGAAGTGTGTGTACATTTGAGTGAGAGTCTTGGGAATCTCTCCAGTCTCTGCTCGACTCAAGATCTTCTCAAGAACAGCAGCTGAGATCCAGCAGAAGACTGGGATGTGACACATGATGAAGAGGCTCCTGGAGGACTTTAGGTGTGAGATGATCCTGTCGGCCAGACTATGATCACTGATCCTCTTCCTGAAGTATTCCTCCTTCTGTGGCTCATTGAAGCCTCGTACCTCTGTCACTCGATGGACACACTCAGAGGGGACGAGATCAGCTGCTGCTGGTCTGGAGGTGATCCAGATGAGAGCAGAGGGAAGCAGATTCCCCACAATCAGGTTCATCAGCAGCACATCCACTGAGGCTGACTCAGATATATTACACAGATTCACTTTACTCTTAAAGTCCAGAGACAGACGGCACTCATCCAGACCATCAAAGATGAACAACACTTTATATTCATCACTGGATATTTCTATTTCTTTAGTTTCAGGGAAAAAGAGGTGAAGAACATCTAAAAGACTGAATGTTTTGTCCTTCATCAAGTTGATTTCTCTGAAAGGAAGTGGAAATATGAGCTGGACGTCCTGATTCTCTTTCCCTTCGGCCCAGTCCAGAATGAACTTCTGCACAGAGACTGTTTTTCCAATGCCAGCAACTCCCTTTGTCAGCACAGTTCTGATGTCTTTTTCTCGTCCAGGTAAAGGTCTGAAGATGTCACTGCATTTGATGGCTGTGTCCTCTGTTGCTTCTCTCCTGGATTGTGTCTCAATCTGTCTCACCTCATGCTCATTATTGATCTCTCCTCTCTCACTCTCTGTGATGTAGAGCTCTGTGTAGATCTCATTCAGCAGTGTTGGGTTTCTCTGCGTCGCTGTTCCCTCACACAGACACTCAAACTTCTTCTGCAGATTTGATCTAAATGTGTCGAGGACTTCATGACTGTAAAATAAAATCAGTAAGCATAACACTTTATGTATTCTGTCGGACATCTTCAAATCATATCTCTTACAGAAATGTTCTACCTCAGAACAGGCCGTGTATCTCCTCTCTTAAAATCTAAAGACTGAATCACAGATGTCTCTCTCTTCATAGACACACAGCTGGACTCTGCTTCTGATCTCTTCTGATGAACTGAACTAAAACAGAGAGAGATTCAACTTAATCACTTAAATTACTGTATTTAACACTTCAGTTATTTATTATGATCATACTCATAAAGAGTACTTTATAGTAGTTTCATAGCATGTATTTACAAAAACTGTTTACTTAAATTTGATAAGACATGATAATATAATCTGTATATCAAAATATCATATACGTGTCATACCAGAGTCCAGGCTGTGAATCTTCACTCTTAAATGTTATTGGCTGATCCATAGACCTGTCACTCTTCATAGACACACAGCTGGGCTCTGTTTCTGATGTCTTCTGATTAACTGAGCTGAAACAGAACAGATGTTATACTTTATAATCAGAATCATCTTAATATATTACAAGATCATTTTATTATGCTTAAAAAAATATTTGTATATAAAATAAATTATCATAAATAAACTTGTAAGTGTTCATGGTTTTATTTCTATAAGAGAAAAGCTTTGTTGTGTCAAAGTACCTGCAGGCTGGAGAATACTCTTCATCTCCAGATGTTTGTGTTTCATTCATGATGGATCTGAACAGTTTGATCTTCAACACTGACTCTAGATGGAAATGACAAACAATCACAAAAACTACAGTAACTAAATAAACAGCTCATATTGTTATAAGTCCTTTTATTAAACATTTTAAGTTGTTCTGTTTTATAAAGAATCGATAGTTATGTCTTTCTGAAATGACATAACATCAACAATTCACTTTTCTATTATTCTCATGTCGTTCATCTCATATTCAGACGGCAGTGATTAAATTGCTGTGATTCACTAGTTATGTCAATAATGATAATCAATAGTTAATGTCAGCTTGATCATATTTAATATTAAAATATACAAAAAATCTGAATCAGAGTTTGATGGCTGTTAACTTTGCTTTATACAAATGAAATTTCCATTAGATAATTAGGAATTTTACAAAGTCACAAACTAAGAAAAGTCAGTGTTACAATGATATGAGTTTATCTATTAATAATTGTAGAAGTGAATCTGGCTCAAGATTATATAATAACCTGATATTAAATATGAAAGACGTGAAAATGCACAAGTAATCACAAGTAATATATATATATATATATATATATATATATATATATATATATATATATATATATATATATATATATATATAATGCATTTATTACATTTTCTCATTTCTCAAGTTTAACACAACCTTATTACACTTTTATGTACACTTTTTACACGCAATTATAAAGAAGTTGTAAAATGTTTGCAACAATTAGAAACATCTTACAGTCTTATGAATCCTGTTTGTTCATATTTGATCATGTTTCATGAGTGTTTCATGATTAAGACAGTATTTAATCTTTACTTACATGAATAAGGAAATGTCTTTCTGCTCCACAGCTGAAGACTTGCTTTGATCAAAATGTTCAGTTTCTAGACAACTTCTCAAAATGTATTTGTTTTCTCTTCATGTTCATGTATGTCCCCGCATAAACATTAATAAGTACGTTTAGGTTAATGATAAGGTTTTTCGATCAGAAAAAACGATCAGGTGTAAGCGTCACACGTAAAGTACAAGGTGTACAAAGGTACTTTGATGTTATATCAAAGTATCGCGAGATCGACTGACGGTTCCGTGTTCTCTTTACTTTCGCTCTCGCGGTACTTTGAGGTCATTCAACGAACACACACCTACGCAATTTATTTTTCAATGCGGAAGTAAATACGAGGACGTCCTTACTTCTAATGTGCTAAACTTCCGTTTCACGAGCAGCTAGTGGAAGCAAACACAGACCACTGTATCTGTGTCCCAAACTGAAGCGCGTGAAGCTCGAAGCCACGCCTCCTCCGGATTTCCTCAGGTGTTCCCTTATTAGCCGAAGTCCTACAGGATAGGAGGAGCCAGAGGTGATCACTTTCACTTTCATGTTTCACGTCACAATGGAGTCGGTCTGGAGACTTGTTTAATCCCCGGATGACAACTTATAATGATACATTTAAAAAAGTATTAAAAAAACATACAATATACACACAGTAGATCAAATGATCAAGGCCTTTTCTCCAACAAATATAAAGTACTACATTTTCTTCAGTTTTGTTCTCAAATTCAAAATTCAAATTCAAATTCAAATTTTATTTGTCACATACACATACATACATGGTACGACATGCAGTGAAATGTTCTTTACAACCGTCCAGCATCAAAATAGAGAACAGAATTTAAATATATATAAATATAAAATATAAAAAAATATGTATAAAAATATGTATAAAAAGAAGTGTGCAAAGTATAAAAATGAAGTGTAAATAAAGTGTAGAATATAAAATATAAAGTGTAAAAATGTAAAAGTGGCTGTGCGAATGTCCAGTGCAAAGTGGCTAGTGCAATTGTCCAATGTAAGTGGCGAGTATCTGGGAAAGAGGGGTGAACATGGGAATCCCGGTAATTAGGTGCTGGGTGTTCTCTGGTTCAGACTCGAATGGCCTGCGGGAAGAAGCTCCTCCTCATTCTCTCTGTGTTTGCCTTCAGGGAACGAAAGCGCTTTCCTGAACGCAGCAGAGAAAAGAGTCCATTGTTGGGATGGCTGAGGTCTTCCACGATCTTCCTGGCCCTGGTACAGCACCGCTTGTTGTAGATGTGCTGCAGCACAGGGAGCTCAGTGCGGATGGTGCGCTCAGCTGACCGCACCACCTTCTGAAGGGCTCACCTGTCCTGCATGGTGCTGTTTCCAAACCAGGAGGTGATGTTTCCCGTCAGGACACTCTCGATGGTGCAGGTGTAAAAGTTCCTGAGCACCTGAGATGGGAGTCTGAAGTCCCTTAAGCGCCTCAGATGGTATAGACGCTGCCGGGCCTTCTTCACCAGGGTGTTGATGTGACAGGACCAAGACAGGTCCTGCGTGATGTGAACACCCAGGTACCGGAAACTGTCCACTCTCTCCACTGGGGTCCCGTCGATCTTGATGGGATGGTAAGAGCGCACCTGCTTCGTGCTGAAGTCCACTATTAACTCCTTTGTTTTGCTGACGTTCAGGAGCAGATTGTTCTCCTGACACCATCTCTCCAGGTTGTTGATCTCCTGAAGGTAGGCCATCTCATCGTTGTTGGAGATCAGGTCCACCACGACAGTGTCGTCAGCAAATTTAATGATGGTGGTGGAGTTTGTAGTGGCCACACAGTCATGTGTGTACAGCGAGTACAGCAGGGGGCTCAGAACACAACCCTGAGGGGCTCCAGTGCTGAGAGTGAGGGAGGATGAGGTGTGTTTTCCCATCCGTACGGCTTGTGGTCTGTCAGTTAGGAAGTTGGTGATCCAGTGACGCAGGGATGGGCTGAGTCCCAGGACCTCCAACTTCGAGGTGAGCGTGGAGGGAACTATGGTGTTGAACGCTGAACTATAGTCCACGAACAGCATTTTCACATAGTTCCCTTTCCTAAAATCCAGGTGGCTTGTGGTTGTGTGGAGGAGGTGTGTGATGGCATCCTCCGTAGACCGGTTTTGGCGGTAAGCAAACTGTAGTGGGTCCAGTGTGTCCGGTAGTGATGTGGTGATGAAGTCTCTGACGAGTCTCTCGAAGCACTTCATCACTACAGACGTCAGAGCTACAGGGCGGTAATCATTTAGGCAAGATGGTTGAGGTTTCTTCGGCACAGGAACAATGATGGACTCTTTGAAACACGAGGGGACTATAGACTGTTTCAGGGAGAGATTAAATATCTCAGTGAACACCGGTGCTAGCAGGTCAGCACAGGCTCTCAGAACCCGACCTGTGATGCCGTCATGTCCTGCTGCCTTCCTGGTGTTCACTCTCCTGAATGCCCTCCTTACGTCGTGCTCCGAAATGGTGATCGCGATTTCCTCTCCGGCTCTCTCGGCATGCATGCTGTTCGTCATGCCGCTAGCGGTGCTAGCGTGATTAGCATGATTAGCTGCAGCCTCGAAACGAGCATAAAAGGTGTTTAGCTCGTCTGCCAGAGAAGCATCCGCGCTCTCCACTCTGGAGGTTGGCGTTTTATAGTCTGTGATGTTTCTCAGACTCTCGGAGTCAGTGTTGTAGATTAAACCCAACATTTTATGAAGTATAAATATAAGTTAAATATAACAATCCTGAACATAATTCAGAAATAAAATGCAACATACACAGTGGTGCAGCACTAATAATCCTAATTCTTTTTCAGAACAATACTGTAGGCCTATATACCTTCACTTTAAGTAGTAGTATTAGCATATACAATACAATACTTTAATTATAGAAAATAAACATTCTGTAATCATTTACTCACTCTCAAGTTTTCATTTTTGGTTGAAGTATCCCTGCAGCTAAGATTTTAAATGTGACGAGTACTTTTTCCCCAATGTGGTATTAGTAGTTACTAAAAGTAGTTTACTAAAGTATCCCAGTATTTCTTGTTCTAATAAGTTTTATTTGCTATTCATTACTCTTTTCCGTCTTTCTCTGCATCAGACAGAGCCCTGTATTGAATGTGCCGGAACTGGTTTAATGGTTTTGGGCTAGTCCATGGAAAAGGACTATCGGATGGCCTCAAAGAGGTTCTGGCATACCGTCCGACACCTCAGAAAGGGGAAGCAGCGCCCTGCCAACACTGTATAAAGTGCTAGTGGAAATCTGCTAACCTCGACTGAGACATTGTCAGGCGGTGGAAGGAATACTTTGAGGGTGGAAGGATACTCTTCAATCCCGCCAACGCGTCTTCCACTGAGGGAGCAGAGGCCTGGGATCCAGGGGAGGTCACTGAGATTGTTAAGAGCACCGGGGCTATCAGACGAGATCCACCCCGAGTACCTCAGGACTCTGGATGTTGTGGGGCTGTCTTGGCTGACACGCCTCTGCAGCATTGCTTGGACACGGGGACAGTACCTCTGGACTGGAAGACTGGATTCGTGGCTCCTCTTTTTAAGAAGGGGTACCGGAGGGTGTGCTCCAACTATAGGGGGATCACACTCCTCAGCCTCCCCGAGAAAGTCTATGCCAGGGTACTGGCGAGGTGAATTCATCCGATAGTCGAACCTCAGCAAGCCATGCGGCTTTCGTCCTGGACGTGGAACACTGGACCAACTCTGTACCCTTTTCAGGATACTGGAGGGATCTTGGGAGTTTGCATTACCGGCAGTAAGTCAGGTTTGTTCCCAGTGCATGTTGGACTCCAACAGGGCTGCCCATTGTCACTGGTCCTGTTCATTATTTTTATGGACAGGACTTCTAGGTGCAGCCGGGAGCCAGAAGGGGTCTGGTTTGGTGACCACAGGATAACGTCTCTGCTTTTTGCGGATAATGTTGTCCTGCTGGCTGCATCTGGCCAAGACCTACAGTGTGCGCTGGGATGGTTTGCAGCGTGTGTGCAGTGTGAAGCGGATGGGATGAGAATCAGCACCTCTTTGAGGCCATGGTTCTCCGTTGGACAAGGGTGGCTTGCCGCCTTCAGGTTGGTGGGGAGTCCCTGCTTCAGGTGGAGGAGTTTCAGTATCTTGGAGTCTTGTTCACAAGTAAGCGGAGGATGGAACGAGAGATCGACAGACGGATTGGTGCAGCTTCTGCAGTAATGTGGTGACTGTACCGGTCTGTCATGGTGAAGAAGGAGCTGAGCCGCAAGGCGAAGCTCTCGATTTACCGGTCAATCTTTGTTCCTACTCTCACCTATGGTCATGAGCTTTGGATCATGACTGAAAGGATGAGATCCCGGATACGAGCGGCCGAAATGAGTTTTCTCCGGGTGGCTGGCAGCTCCCTTAGAGATAGGGTGAGGAGTTCAGTCACTCGGGAAGAACTCAGAGTAGACCCACTGCACATTGAGAGAGGCCAGCTGAGATGGCTCAGGCATCTGTTCCGGATGCCACGCGGACGCCTCCCAATGGAGGTGTTCTGGGCATGTCCCACCAGGAGGAGGCCCTGGGGAAGACCTAGGACACGCTGGAGGGACTATGTCTCTCGGCTGGTCTGGGAGCGCCTCTGTGTTCCCCCGGAGAAGCTAGAGGAATTCTTTGGGGAGAGGGAAGTCTGGGCGTCATTATGGCCAAACATATATTCTTCACCCCGTCGCTTCCTTCTGATGTTCTTATATGACACTGATGAACACACGTCCACTGAACTCAGTCTGCCAGTAACAGTGTCCACACACTCTCTCCACACAGCACTTGACAATACACATCAAATCTGTCTGGATGACCAGGATACGACTGATGCTGAGACACACGTGTCACCTTTCTGTTGTACTCTGAAAGAATGAGATGTTTTGGATCCTGAAACAACACTCATGTGAACACAAGAACAGAGACATTTAGAACACAACAACACTACACAATCACTACAGTGTGTGTGTGTGTGTGTGTGTGTGTGTGTGTGTGTGTGTAGATGTACATTTCTTCAGTCCTGTTGTAATCCTGGATTCTCCTCCATGATCAACACTAGAAAACACACATAGACACAGTCAGTCAACAACAAACTGTTGCTATCCAGTTGCTAAGGCACTCATTGTGTTTTCTACGCAGTTACAACACAGTATCTCGGATGTTCTGGGTGGTTGCTAGGCTGTTGCTGTGCAGTTGCTAGGGTATATGTGGTAGTTGCTAGGCTTTTACTGTGCAGTTGCGTTGCTAAGCTGTTGCTTGTTGTGAAGAACGCTTAATTTATTAGCCATAGAACCATTATTGCAGCAGATAAGATTTAAATTAAGTGGTTTAAGTATACCTGGTTTTCAAGTCTTATCTTCTAATGTAAACTGATCTTGTGAAGCAATAATGTGTGGAAAAGGGACGGGAGGAAAGTTAAGTCTTCCTGACGGGTTGCTTTGGATCAGAGCAAGTTTTTTTTTTTCAGAGATGAGGTTACTGTCCAGAAAAACTGGAAAGGAATTGTTGAAAAGGGTAAAGGTTGATTATATAAATTGAAATGATTGGCTCCAAATATGTCCTACAAAGGGCACACTCTTATTATTAACAATTTCATTGCCTCCTCTCTCTGGCATTAGCTGGCTTGTATTGATCCACCTTCATAATTGATAACTAAAATACAAACTTTATTAGCTGATGTTTTTGGGGATAAATTTCTCGGGAATAAGATGCTCTGAAGAAATCCACTCTAAAGAAGAAGGGGGATAAGGGCTGGTAAACTTGCAAAGTAAAACAGCAAAAATACGGTTGTGTTTTGTACAAAGACTTCTGTTGGGATCAAGAGACTTTGGATGGAGGGCTCCTTCATGGGCTATTTAAGTTGTGGAGTTCTACAAATTAGCAAATCTCTTTTCTTTTTAGACCCCTCGGAACCGGACACTGTCAGAATGCACATTTTTTTAATTGCAATATTTTTATATTTTTAAGTATGTTGTCTACTTAGTGTACAGAACATGGGTCCGATTAGATACTTCCCCTGTTGACCACCATTTTCCTGGACTTTGCAAATCAAGCACCACCACTATTGGCCTCCGTGTTAAATGTGGATGGTCCTAATTTCTCAAAGTCTGAACAGGTATCTTATAATCTAGGTGTTTTTTTGACCCGTACAATTTCTCAATTATTTGTAAAGTGGCAAACTGCTCTTACAAATGAGGAGAGGCAGTTATTGACAGATAACTTTGCAGGGTTAAAGGTTCCTAATGCTGACTCTTTTCCACTCATATACATGTTAAAATTAAATGATTGTGCGGGTCTGTTTTTAAAAGCTGGAAAATCTTTCATTTATTTTATTTATCATCATGATGTGAGCTTTGAATGCCATTTTTGTTTTATTAGAGAAAAACAATTTCAATGAATGTTCCCTTTCAGTCGGTCACTCCGAGTCATGTCAGATGACCAATGAATTGGGATCTCGCTTCTGGATGCGGTCGTTACCTGGTGTCGGGTGATGGTCACGATCGCTGTGTCACGTGTCTGGGCCTTAAGGACGCTGAGGTAGCTTTCATGGATGAGTCATGGTCCCAGTGCGGGAGGATGACCATCGCAGAGATGCAGACCAGACTTCGTTTCCTGCAAAGGGGTGGAGTACCCGTTCCTCTGCCGAGGACTAGAGCTCCTCCTGCTGGCAACAGTGGGGAGAGTACTCCCTCTGAAAGTGGATGGACTGGTCTTACAGTGATAGTGAGAAACTTTCCACCGAGGGGGACTCCTGCCACCTTGAACTCTACCTTGTATTCATAGTTTTCAGTAACGTGACTGGTTTTAGTACATGGAGGGCAAAACATCTATAAAACTGCAGGACAAAGATGTCATTTTTCTATGTTTCACAGCCTCAAATATTTAGATCACCTCTCAAATCAATAAAACAAAGAAAAAAAAAATATGAAATATTTGAAAAAAATAGAATTTTTGGCCATATGTGTCACGTTTGTTGGATCAATGGGAAGGAGCACTCGAGAAGTACAAATAAACTTAAACAGATTTAATTCTTTATACGAGCAAAATAAACATAGGCAGGCAGGCAGAACAAAAACCACACGTAGGGACCTCAACGATCGGACAAACTGAATACAAACACACAGGACTAAATACACAGGGAAATTTACTAAATTAACAGGGAACAGGTGAAAACAATTATACAAATAACACAAACTAAAGGCAGGGCACACAGAGCACATGGCATGCGACAAAAACAATAAACAAAGAGTCCAAAGACGTGACATTACTTCCCCCTCCCGGAAGGTGCATCCTCGCACCTAAAGTAACATCAAAAAGGACAAAAATCAAAACTAGGAATTGGGGATACCGGATCTTGGGAGGAGGTTCTGGTGGAGGACGGGTCCCCAGGAGGGGGCAGGCAGAAGGGTCCAAGGAGGTGCAGACGGAGGGAGGAACCAGGGAGAAGACAGGAGGAGTCCGGAGCAGGAGCAGATCCAGAGCCAACCATGATGGTCCATGAAGCGAAGCCAGAGGAGAGGAATCCCGAGGCGACGGATGGTCGACGACCGACCGGAGGGACGATAGAGCCTGGTGGAGCTGGTGGACTGCCGGACCACGGTGGAGAGGAGGGAGCTAGGAGCCTAGGGGGAGCCGACGGGTCTACGAGCTGATGTGAAGTCCGGGAATCGGAGGCGGGACGATGAGACGAGGGATCCTTCACCCACGACGCCGATGGAGACCGGCAGACCCGTGGCGAGCTCCAGATGGTGAGCTGAGGATGAGCGCAGGGGCTGCTGGGAAACATCCCAGGTAAACTTGAGGCAGCGCTGGCTGCGCGGGCACTGGAAGGAGCGCTGGCACTGGAGGGAGGGCTGGCTGCGCGGGCAATGGAGGGAGCGCATATGGCGCGGGCACTGAAGAGAGCGCACGTGTCGCGGGCACTGGAGGGAGCGCACGTGGCGCGGGCACTGGAGGGAGCGCACGTGGCGCGGGCACTGGAGGGAGCGCACGTGGAGCGGGCACTGGACGGGGCGCTTGGACAACAGTCTTAAGGGGATTCAGGACGGTTGGACGGGCCAGCGGGCTAACAGGACGGCTGGGCGGGACCAGCAGGCTAACAGGACGGCTGGGCGGGACCAAGTCCAAATCCACATCGTCCAGCTCCTTTTGTAGATCCAGCAGCCCCAGGTGGATGATCAGCTCATCCTCAGCCGATGTGCAGTGGGCGGAGCTCCACTCTGGGGTGGGGTTGGTGTCGTTGTCCATGGGCTGAACTGTCATCGGCGAATTACACGACACCATTACCCACTCGATGTACGCGGTGAGGCTCTCTCAAGGGCCGTTGCCGGACAGCTTCGCTCATGTGCTGGTGGTTAGTCCGTGGAAATGGATCAAGCAGCGGAAGCTGTCCGGGTAGCGCGAGTCGTTCGCGAGGGTGAGGAAGTCCTTAGTATAGCCCTCGAGAAAGCGATCCTTCTGCTCCAGCAGGAGGATGAGAAAGTTCGGGTCGTCATAGGGGGAATCCATGACAAAAAACAAAAGGCGAAATACGCCGCTTTACTTTAATGGTCCGATCGTACTGTCACGGGTGTGGTTCAACGGGAAGGAGCAGACAACAAGGAAATAAACTTAAACAGATTTACTTCTTTAAACGGGCAAAATAACACATAGGCAGGCAAAACAAAAACCACGTAGGGACCTCGACAATCAGACAAAACTGAACACAAGACACAGGACTTAAATACACCAGGGAAATTGACTAAATTAACAGGGAACAGGTGAAAACAATTATACAATTAACACAAACTAAAGGCAGGGCACACAGAGCACATGGCAAAAACAATAAACAAAGAGTCCAAATATGTGACAATATGCAATCCATATTAAGGATCTGCAGCAATATTTTAATCATTAAACAGCATGACAAAACATAGAAACACTTGCCATGATATATTTAATGATAATATATTTTAATAATAATTCATATTAATAATACATATTTTATATATCCAGGCAGATGAGGCTGAAATATGAACACAATTGGATTAACGATTCAGTGTTTTGCTTTGATGGTTTTCTATGGGAAACATTTAATGTGAAACTTTGCACATTGCATTTTCTTCAAGCAATCTGCCTAAAAATAACTGACGGTGAGTAAAGTAAAGCTGAGCCAGATGAGCGTTCCTATAACACTGTGATGTCACGTGAAAACTACTAATTCCAGACCTTC
Organism: Puntigrus tetrazona; assembly: GCF_018831695.1. Taxonomy (NCBI): domain Eukaryota; kingdom Metazoa; phylum Chordata; class Actinopteri; order Cypriniformes; family Cyprinidae; genus Puntigrus; species Puntigrus tetrazona. The sequence goes on along the minus strand of NC_056702.1, from coordinate 18,749,858 downwards.
ATTTATCAGTCTAAAGGTCTGGCTATATGTGACTACTGTTGGAAACTTTTTTTAGCTTCTTTTTAAGAAGAGACCAGGATATTCTTGGTAAAGCAGGAGTTCGTTTTTATTTAGTTGCTGTAGTCATCTGCAAGAAGAATTCAAGAAATATTTAAGAAAATCTTCAAGAAATCTCCAACTAAAACATGCTAGGTTGAAGTTTTTATGTTTCAAGGGGGAGGAGTACATAGAGGTGGAGACCAGTAAAACAAAAGTATGCAAATGCAGAACAGGAACTTAGCCCAGAACAGGAACTTTCCCAATCCTTGATCTATTTAGTATCCAAGTGTCATTCAAATGCATAGGTGTTATAGAGTCTGAAACAACAGGCACAGTTGTATTTCAGGATTAGCGTTCACACTTGACTTGGGACACCTACCAGATGTTCAAGAACTCAAAGACAAACAATAACTGTCTCAGGGCTTGGGCTTCCTGCACTTATATGGTAAATTACAATATACATTCAGCTTGTAAGCTGTGTTTAACCTTTTATAAATTTGTAATACAACAATTCCTCCTTTGAGAGTTCTAAAAAAAAAAAAAACTCATAAAATACAAATTTTAAACATTAAACACAACAACAACAAGGTAAAAGGTAAAAAAAAAAAAAGGTAAAAAAAAAAAATTATCTATCGACAAATAGCATGTTGACAGAAACAAACATGCTTCTAGGGTCTGTGAGGTTCCTATGGGTAGTAGTCTTTTCTGGTTGGAGCAGTCATTTCCTCCTGTTGGGCGTAGGTCATTTGTTAAAGGAAACGCTTGATACTGTAGACACATAGTACACCAGTAGAAAAAGTAAGAGTAGAATTGCTATTTCCTAGGGTTTACCTAACAGTTCTCCGAACCATGAAGAATTATCTTCAGTCATTTGGTGTAATTCGGTTGAAAGATCAAGAATGTCTTTGTCACCAAGCCAGCAGAGGGAGCTCTTACCTCTGGGTGATCTGTGATCACTCCCTCTGCTGCTACTTCCTGTTTGTAGACTATAAATACTATATATATTATAGATTCCTTGGTTTTGACCCTGCCTGTCTTCTGATTCTGTGATTGTTTGCTGCCTGACTCGACCTTCGCCTGTTTCTGGATTTTGTTATTGCCTTGGCTCTGAGACTCCTGTTTGCCCTGTTCGACGCCTGCCTGCTTTGACCATGCCTTTGTTTAATAAAAGCCTGCACATGGACCCGCACGCCTCAGACCCCTCATTCATGACAGTCTTGTTGGAGTTTGTTCAAATTCTCTTTTGGATCCTTTAACTCGGTGCAGCATTCAGGGCAGATAATTTGGCATAATTGTGTGTGTGTGTGTGTGTGTGTGCATCAGGATCTGGTGATTCTGATTCTGATTCTGGTCTCTGATGAACATAATCTCTGTGTGCTGATCCACCATCTGGATACAAACTGTGAAAACAGATTGAGAAAGAGACAGGACTAATATTAGCGTAGATGCCATTCTTTTTACGATGTCACAAGTACATCGTATTTTAGGAGTAGTGTTCCCGGTTCCAGCAAATCTAAGTAATGCAGCCTAAAAATTCTTTAACGGATTTGAAAAATAAAAAGTGTGTTGGTGTGTTGTGTGTAGGCTAAGTTGAAAAGATGTGTCTTTAATCTAGATTTAAACTGGCAGAGTGTGTCTGCTTCCCGATCAGAGTTAGGGAGATTGTACCAGAGTTTAGGTGCTAGATAGGAAAAGGATCTGCCGCCCGCAGTTGATTTTGATATTCTAGGTATTATCAGATGGCCAGAGTTTTGAGAACGTAGCGGACGTGCAGGACTATAATGTAATAAGAGCTCGCTGAAGTATTGAGGAGCTAAACCATTCAGGGCTTTATAGGTAATTAATAAGATTTTAAAATCTATCCGATGTTTGATAGGGAGCCAGTGCAGTGTTGACAGAACCGGGCTAATATGATCATACTTCCTAGTTCTAGTAAGGACTCTAGCTGCTGCGTTTTGGACTAGCTGAAGTTTGTTTATTAAGCGTGCAGAACAACCACCCAATAAAGCATTACAATAATCTAACCTCGAGGTCATAAACGCATGAATTAATATTTCTGCATTAGAGGTTGAAAGCATAGGTCGTAATTTAGATATATTTTTAAGATGGAAAAACACATTTTTACAGATGCTAGAAACATGGTTTTCAAAGGAAAGATTGCTGTCAAACAGCACACCTAGGTTCCTAACTGATGATGAAGAATTAACAGAGCAGCCATCAAGTGTTAGACTGTGTTCTAGATTATATGTGCGGTACCTCCGTTTTTTCAGAATTTAGCTTAAGTTATAATATAAGTTACTCATCATCCAGTTTTTTATATCGACTATGCATTCTGTTAGATTCTCAATTTGGTGTGTATCACCAGGCTGCGCTGAAATATAGAGCCGAGTATCATCATTCATTTGTTTGTTTTGGTACTTTGGTAGGATATGTCAGCAAAGAGCACACAATGAAAAAGTGACAAAATCTGTCACATCTCTGGACTCTGTGTTTGTTTTCGTTTCATGCCATGTGCTCCCTGTGCCCTGCCTTCCCTCTGTGTTAATTATGTTATTGTCATCAGCTGTGTCTCGTCAATTACCCTGTGTATTTAAGTCCTGTGTTTTGAGTTCTGTTGGTCCGAGCGTCAAGGTCCCTACCCGATGTCTACACCCGTGTTTATCCTGCCTGCCTGTTCTACCTGCCTGCCTGCCTGCCTGCCTTTATATCTTTATTTTGTCATTTTTGAGATTAAATCCATTTAAGTTTATTTTGAGCCTCGTCTCCTCAGTCTCTCGAAAAGCGCAACCGTGACAGAACGCTCGGACCTACAAAAAGTAAATAGCGGCGTATTTTTCCCCCTTATTTTTTTTGTTTTTTTGCCATGTTTGCCCAGTTCAAAGACCCAAACTTCCTCATCCGCCTGCTGGAGCAGGGGATTGCTCTCTCGAGGACTACACAGAACTATTCCTCGAACTGGCCGCGACTCCCGCTACCCGGACTGCTCTCTGCTCGAAATCTATTTCGCTGGACTTAACACCTCCAGCCAAGCGCAGCTGTCCGGGAGCGGTCCTCGAGAGAGCCTCGCCGCATACGTCGAGTGGGTGCTGGTGTCGTGCAAATCAACAATGATGGTTGCGCCTGAGGACAACGACACCAGCCCCACTCCAGATCCAGAGCCTAGCCCATCCCTTCACCGCATGGTCGAGCCCCAGCCTGAGCCCACTGCTGACACGGGGGGAGTCGAGCGCGACCACGGACCCATCGCCAGAGAAGCGACAGAGCCGTGGAGCGTAACAGGACCCGAGCCGTATCGTCAGACCAGGTGCGCGAGCCAGCAACGGAGCTCCCTGCGGTGGAGACAGCCGACTGCGATGAGGCGCGGAGTGGAGCTCCGCCTACTGCACATCGGCTGAGGATGAGCTGATCATCCACCTGGGGCTGCTGGATCTGCAAAGGAGCTGGATGATGTAGACTTGGACTTGGACTTAGACTGGGCACCTCCCTGTATCCTGAGTTCCTGTTCCCGTTCAGCTACCCGTAAGCCCGCTGGTTCCGCCCAGCCGCCCCGTTAGCCCGCTGGTTCCGCCCAGCCGTCCCGTTAGCCGCTGGTTCCGCCCAGCCGCCCCGTTAGCCCGCTGGTTCCGCCCAGCCGTCCCGTTAGCCCGCTGGTTCCGCCCAGCCGTCCCGTTCCTGTGCCCGCGCCCGCGGCGCTCTGTCCCGTTCCTGTGCCCGCGCCACGCGCGCGCTCTGTCCCGTTCCTGTGCCCGCGCCGCGTGCGCTCTGTCCCGTTCCTGTGCCCGCGCCGCGTGCGCTCTGTCCCGTTCCTGTGCCCGCGCCCGCCGCGCGCTCTGTCCCGTTCAGTGCCCGCGCCGCGCGCTCCTCCAGTGCCCGCGCCACGTGCGCTCCCTCCAGTGCCCGCGCCACGTGCGCTCCCTCCAGTGCCCGCGCCACGTGCGCTCCCTCCAGTGCCCGCGCCACGTGCGCTCCCTCCAGTGCCCGCGCCCGCGGCGCTCCTCCAGTGCCCGCGCCACGCGCGCTCCCTCCAGTGCCGCCTCAAGTTTTCCCACCCTCCCACCCATGCCACACCACGTCGATGGATCCCAGCAGCCCCTGCGCTCATCCTCAGCAAACCATCTGGAGCTCGCCACGGGTCTGCCGGTCTCCATCGCCATCGAGGTTGGAGGATCCTCGCCTCACCGTCCTGCCTCCGAGACCCAGACTCCTCCTCGGCTCGTAGACCCGTCGGCTCCCCCTGGGCTCCTAGCTCCCTCCTCTACACCGTGGTCCGTCAGTCCACCAGCTCCACCAGGCTCCATCGTCCCTCCGGCTCCGCCTTGGTCTGTCGTCGACCATCCGTCGCCTCGGGATTCCTCTCTCTCCGGCGGCCGCCTCGTCACTCCATCCCACGGCTCTGTCAGGCTCCTCCTTCCCTCCGGCTTCACCTCAGTCCTCAGTCGCTCTGGCTCCGCCGCGTCCTTCCCGTCCCCCGTCTCCGTGTCAGTCGCCGAAGCCTGCGGCGTCGCCTTGGACCTCCAGCGCCTCGACGTCACCCTGGCTCTTCGGCTCTCCGTCTCCACCTCAGGCTCCTCCTCCACCTGCTCCGCCGCCGTCGGTCGGCCCCATGGAGTCGATGGCTGCTCCTCCTCCATGGCTCCTCCCTCCGTCGGCTCCACCTTGGACCACCATAGCTGGGCTCTGGATCTCCTCCTGCTCCGGACTCCTCCTGTCTCCTCCCTGGCTCCTCCCTCCATCTACACCTCCTTGGACCCTTCTGCCTTCTGCCTGCCCCCTCCTGGGGATCCGTCCTCCACCAGAACCTCCTCCCAAGACCCGGTATCCCCAACTCCTAGTCTTTTTTGTTTTGTTTGTTTTTCTTTCGTTGTTACCCTTTAGGTGCGTGGACGCACCTTCCGGGAAGGGGGTAATGTCACATCTCTGGACTCTGTGTTTGTTTTCGTTTCATGCCATGTGCTCCCTGTGCCCTGCCTTCCCTCTGTGTTAATTATGTTATTGTCATCAGCTGTGTCTCGTCAATTACCCTGTGTATTTAAGTCCTGTGTTTTGAGTTCTGTTGGTCCGAGCGTCAAGGTCCCTACCCGATGTCTACACCCGTGTTTATCCTGCCTGCCTGTTCTACCTACCTGCCTGCCTGCCTGCCTGCCTTTATATCTTTATTTTGTCATTTTTGAGATTAAATCCATTTAAGTTTATTTTGAGCCTCGTCTCCTCAGTCTCTCGAAAGCGCAACCGTGACAAAATCATGCAGGTCAGGATCAATATTTTACAAGACCAAGACAAGTTTACAAAATTGGATTACTTTTATATACAGGTAGTGTCACAGTGTGGTTAGCAAGAGAGCATACGCAACGATCTTAAGGTAAACTTAAACACTTTAATCTACTCAGATTGAAATAAACAATATATTTACTGGCAGACAGACAGGACAAAAACCACACACATATTAAAGACAAGAACCGACCATTACACAGGATCAAACTAGAACTTAAATACAAATGGGAAATCACTAAATTAACTAGACACAGGTGAGGACAATGACACAAATTAACAGGAATGAAGGTAGGATACACAGAGCACATGACACAGGACAAAAATAACAACAAAAAGAGTCCAAAGACGTGACAGGTAGGTGTAATAAAACACAATTCATGTAATTTCAAATAATTTTAAAATGTTTTCACATAAATTTTTCAATATTGCAGAATCAGTCAAGGACTATGTTTACGTCAAGGGGACATGGTCCAGGATGGCATTGCTGGAAGCTCGGACCAAGAAACTGAGATTTGTCTCCAAGAAAGCCTTGAAGATGTTTAAAAGCAAGACCGGACAACGGATTGGTGGAAGAAGGGAATTCATTGTGATAGATGAAAGCAACATCTGCCATAAAAGGAAGGTGGGATATCCTTTCTAACTGTTTTTTTAAGTGAAAACAAGTAAGATGAAACCACTGAAATGCAGTATCCAAATCAAACTGAATTATTCTGAATTATTCTGTCAATGAATTATTCTTTTAAATTGGTTCATTTTATTAAAATGGATGATCCTGTGCACTAAACTGCATCGTCTGAAAATGTTTGCATCTCATTTAAACACTATTCCACTACTGGCTTTTCAACCAAAACTCACTTTTTGTGACGTGACAATGATTGCACACTGTCCAACTCAAAATCAAATCTCTCATAGTCTGTGATTCCAAGCCTGGGTCTCTTCTAGCAGGACTCCAGTTACTATGATAGTTCACACTTAATATTAGAATACATTTAGGCTGTGTTTTATTTTAAAATTATTTTAAATTTAAAAGTAATATGAAATATATATATATATATATATATATATATATATATATATATATATATATATATATATATATATATATATATATATATTATAATATTATATTGATACATTAGTGAATTTATAAATAATTTACAAAACTTTTAAATAATTAATGTAGCCCATATTAAATTGGCCATGGGATGAAAAACAAGGGAAAACAAGTTTATTATATTTTACCCAGTTGGCATAAAAATTCTAAAGTTAACCATACAACAGTACTGGCAATAAATTTACAATAATGCCAAATTACACAATAAATATTTTTTTGCACTAAACAGAGCAGTGGTATCAAAATCAGCTATCATGACTGGTGCAGCACCGTTGCAAATAAATATGGAACATAAAGTACTACATGTTAGCTTATTTATTTTGTAAATGTTACCAAAATTTACCAAATTATTTTACAGATAAACAATAATCTTTCAACAGTTGGTAATGAAATGTACAACTATAGTTGGCTAATGATGCTTTAGGCAAACAAAATTGTGACGTGTACTTTGGAGGGCAAGTTATTGAAACTGTTTTTTCAATTGTAGTATGGACAAGGAATAGATAGACATGGAAGAGAAAGAAGTGGGTCTTTGCTCGCCATAAAAGGACAAAGAAGACGGCCAGTTTTGCGCTCCAGAAATCACCTGCTTCCCATAATTAGACAACATGTTCGCCAAGGCTCAACCATTTTAAGCGATGAGTGGAGATCGTACAGAGCTTCACCAAATCTTGGATACAATCACTACTCAGTAAACCACAGCAGATACTTTGTTGATCCAAACCATGGAGGACACACACAAAATATTGAGAGAGCCTGGTTAACATACAAAAGCCAAATTTGGCGACTGAGAAGAAAACAGGACAGAGAAGCTTCTTAAAGAACATTTGTGTTTTTTTGAGTGAACTTACTGGCTGGGATACAAGCACAAAGACGGTCTTCTAGGTCGTCTTCTGAAAGACATTAAAAGACATTACCGTGATTAAATATGCTAGAACTCAAAAACTGTTCTTTTCTTTTCTCCCCAGTTCAGGCATCTTATGGGTTGATGTTTATGTGAAGCTGTTTCGTGTGAAGTTTATGTTTATGTTTATGTGAAGTTTTTGGTAATTTTTTTTTTAAATAGTGTACTTTTAGGTAACTCCTTCAGAAGGATGTAGTAACACTTGAGTAATTATTAGCGGGTTACCATGAGTCTTATAGTAGTTATTAATGAAAAGGTAATCCTAGAATCTTATAACCCTTCACAAGATACGCACACACATATATAGGGGCGGTCACAGTCTAATGGTTAGATATGGACTTGTAACCCAAAGCTGCACGTTCTAGTCTCGGTACAAGCAGTATTTTACGTGGGTGGTTTCACCCTCGATACTACAACTGAGATGAGATCCTTGACACTGACCCACCAATTGATATACACAAAAAATTACACACATTTAGTATTTTATTATTGTACAGTATATTACACATTGCTTGTCATATGCACACAGAAAATATTTTCAGATTTTATATCGCGTGTCCCATATAAAAAGAAATAGGACATCTGGTACAAGTCTGTTATTAGGTTAATGATAATGTCTTGTGAATTAGTTAAAAGTACAGCTAGTCATTTGTCCTGCATTACTTATTGTTTAGTTTTGTGTGAATTATGAAACTTTTTCATTAGTTCTCCTGGAAGAAAAAAAAAAGTAGTTATTGGTTAGTTAATAGTGAACTACTAGTGTCATCTTTGTGCTATTGCTTACTGAATCGTTAATCAGAGTTACTTGTTAGTTAACAGTAGTTCCTCAGAGAGTCTTTTTCTGAATTTGATTCCTTTAGCACCAGTACTTCATTCACGTTTTTTTAAAAGAGGACTTTAAAAGGAAAGTGCTCTCAAAACTCGCCATTTTTAATTACATGCATCACAGGCTAGTCTGGTTTTGCAGGAAGCCTTCTCTAATGAAGTATAGTACACGAAGCAAACATTCCTACAACTAGTAACTCATTTTCTAGGCTTAGTGAGTGGCTAGTGAATAGTTAATACTGTCTGATCTACATCGACCTAATCAATACTTGTTGGCTTTTAACATTCTATTGGGATTTTTAAATGCATTTCTACTGTACTTAAAAAATGTGCAAATTGCGAATAATAATAACAAAGGCTGTGAACTCACGACATTCCTTGGACGTAAGCATTAGGTTAATGCTAATTAAACAGTACAACCTTTAAAAGTGTAACTCAAGATCACCGCTTTGTTTGGCTGTCTGGGGTCAACACTTTTCTTTTTAACAGCAACTGTTCATTTTACACACAGATTTGTCGTATACTATGTGTGAAAGTTTTTATTACCCTAGTGATATCAATGATCAATGGCACTGTTTAAATCACACTTTACTGCACAACTACAATTGAAAGATTTAAGGTACCACATTAGTGCTTATTAACATGCCATTTATTAGCGCCAATTAAGCACTTTATAATCAAGCAGCTATATTAATGCCTTATTCTACAGGACCTTATTCTACATCCCTAATCCTACCCAATGCCTAAACTTAACAGCTACCTTACTAACTAGTAATAACAAATTAAGATTTATCGGTAAACCTAACGACTGACATCACTTAAAACCTGCTTTGTAGCATTTTGTCTTGTTTACAAGCAGAAAGAGGAACTGTACTTTTGATGAGATCAATGCTATTAGTTACAGAAAGGTCTGTGGTTTTGTTTTTCTTTTCATTCCTCAAACTGTTGCCAGAGTTATTGCTGGGAAATTTGCCTCTCATTTGTTAGATTTTCATGTCGTTTTTATGTTATTTTAAACTAAATTATTACGTTGTTTAGAAACCATTTTATTCGAATTTAATTTAACCAAAATTATTTAAATGCACATTCTCATTATCTTTAAATGTATCAATCTTATTATTTAGACACATGATAACTGTTGCTTAGTGTGTTGTTAAATGCTTTCTTAACATGTACCTGCTGTAATTCATGATTAAGTCGGCTAGTTATAAACAGCTTCCATCTGTTTTTGTGAGCTCGTCTAAAGTGAGGACTATTTGTCACGTTTCGTTGTTTCTCGGGAGAGGAAGCACTCGAGACGCAAATAAACTTAAATAGATTTAATCCAAAACTGGTAAAATAAATATACAAAGGCAGGCAGAACAAAAAACCACAAGTAGGTAACCTCGGGAACGTATAGACATCGAATGGACATTGACGATCGGACAACCGGAATACAGACACAGGACTTAAATACACAAGGTAATTAACTAAATTAACAAGACACGGCTGAAGACAATAATACAATTAAACACAAAGGGAAGGTAGGGCACAGGTAGCACATGGCACGAGACAAAAAACAATAACAAAGTCCAGAGATGTGACACTATTTATACATATCTTCCAAACAGAAGTATTTATTTTTTTCAATATTTACTACTGCTTAACTAATGATTTATAGTGTGTAGTTATTACAACGTGATACCAGATTGTTCACCGTTTCAAATTATTTAGCAATTATTCTTCTTATTATCATTATTAATAATAATTATCAATATTTAACATTTAAATAGGTTTTAAACATTTGCTTCAAATACTCCTGTCATGATGTATTTGTACCAATGTTTTTGCCTAGTCTTATGTAACTTTATTGCTTTGAGTGTGATGATCTTAAACCATGTGAGGTAAATTTGGATAATCGAAGACACCAAGACACCTGAACATAATGACATGATTTACAAAGGACAGAAACTAAGTCACACAAAGCACATGGGGATTGAAAACACACAAAAAACATACTTGGTGTGACAACAGTAATTCATCCATGTGTGGGAATGGATAAGAGTCCACTGCTTTTTGGCTGTCTGGGGTCAACACACATTCTTATTTGACATGATTTCTATTGTGCAAAAACATCTGGTGACACCCATGCAGAGGTGTCAATGCATGCTGTTGACCCAGTCATTGGAATGGTTACAGTTGATGCAATTTGTCTTCGCAGATTCAAAGAATGTTGTTTTTGTTGCAGACAGCTTAGTCATTGAAGACAATGATTGTCCTGTTACCTGTCAGTTTCACTTCTTGAGAACCGGCATTTCTGGCATCCTTTAACGTACTTCTTGAAGTAGTATGTACTTCTTGATGTTAGCCATTCCAGGCCACCGGAGGCATCTTGCAGCAGTGAGAGGGCTTTATTGTTCCCAGGATGATCAGTGTCCTGTCAACTGTCAGTTTCACTTCTTGAAAACTGTCCTGAAAATAATACTTCCATCTTCAAATTGTTACACATTTTAAATGCTTTGGATCACAGGTTGGTCTTTTTTTAAAGAAGACATTTGGCAGCTTATTGTAGAAGTGAAACATATTATACAAATTATATTTTATAAAAATGTAAAGAGAAGGTATTGAGAAAATAGGCTTACACACCTAGGAGTAAAAAGAAAAATCTCCATCTCCAAGTTTCCATGGCAGTTGGAGAGTCCTTTCAAGGGTACTAAATGACAGACCTTGAAGAATCTGTTCACAAGTACCAAAATTCAACTGTTACCTTCTGATGCTGTTAAGTCATTGAAAAAGTTCACTTCTAAGGTGTGTGCATGGATGCTGAGGAACAGGGAGAGGCAGGAAATTCCCAGCTGGCATTGCACATTCCTGGCATCTTCTCATGTAACTTCTAATGTTGTTAGCCATTCCAGGCCACCAGAGGCATCTTACAGCAGTGAGAGTTTTATTGGTCCCAGGATGACCAGTGCTCAGTGAGGTATGTGCTTTCTGAATTAATGTTCTTTGACTTTGAAGAACATATGTGTTATTCAGGTGATACTCCAGTGGAGTAGAATCAGAGACACTTATCACATCCAATCCTCATTTACCCTCAGTCTATGGACCAGGAGTGGGGCTGATATGAAGACCGTTTGAAGAATTTCCATGACTGACGTGGCTTCGGTTGTCAATGGTGCAGTCATGAAACTGTAACTGTAAATTAACAGTTTGCAGAAGTTGGAAAATCTCAGTATTCAATGGAGCTGTTTGATCGTAGTGGCCAGTGGGCATCACAAAGACAGCTTTCAATTTCGTCCACCCTTCCGGATGAGGTTATATGCACTTCTGAGGTCCAACTTGGTGAAGATCCTGGCACTTCTTAGCCACAAAGAAAAAATGGAAGCAGCAGAAGTGGACAGATGGATGTAGCCTTGTTGTAATACCTCCTCATTGTATTCCTCCATGGCCTTTAGTTCTGGGATCAAAATGGAGTAGATATTACCTTTGGGTACTAAATCATTGGGTAGGAGTTTGAACTTAACTTTAACTTGAACATACATGTCAAGTTTGCCATAAGTGTGAGAGTTAAAATGGTGAGCATTTCTACTGCAGGTTAAGACCATAATGTCTTTATAAAATAAAGAAATCTAGTTCTATCTGTAGATGAGTAGAATTAGGAGGGCTGTTGATAATGTCCTGAACTTAATTAATTAATTAATTCCAAGTACACTCAAGGAATTGTTTCAGTAGTATAGTACGGCTATAGTCCATAAATGCAAAGAGGTAGCAACATACTTGTGCAAGAGCTACAGGAAACAAGGGGAAAAACATCAAATAAACTTAGTAAACTAAGCAAGCCCCTTTTCACTTGTCCAAAACAACTGATACAACCAATGATCATTAAACTTATGTTTGAGCAGGAAATAAAAATGTTTCTAAAACAGGATTAGAAAGTAGGACAAGCCAACCATGAGGCAGAACCCTACAATTACTGCTTTTATTCAATACAGGTGAGGTACATATATGCAGTATTCTGGAAAGCACTTCTGCCCCACCTGAAAATTTCTCCAGTTGACCACGAAATGGAAGAATTGTTGAAAAAAAGAGCCATGGGCACTTTAGGATGATCTAAGGGGTAGATTCCTCCAGAACCAACAGGTTGATGGCATAAATCTGCTGAGATTAAGCTGCCAGAAGTTGGAGAAAAGTGTTTATTAACATCCACTAGGATACTTCGAAGCTGAGAAAAACAGCATAATTTTAATTTTTTAGGTAAACTATGCCTTTAAGCTTATGCTGTAAGGGTATTTAAGGCCTGGATTAATACAGCCAATACATTTAAGTCAAAAACAGGCAGGGTCAAAAGAGTGGCAAACAGGTATACAGAGAGCAAGCTATAACAGATATTATTTACAAGGAAGGATTTAGTTTTTTTTTTCTTGCCAAACTTGTTGCTGGGATGGTTAAACACCATTAAGTGCAACAATAAAAATGTGAGTCTTATTTGGCAATGCTAAATGCTCATCATGTATATGTACATGTCCATCAATAGCATTATGTAACAATAAATGCATAAATAAGTAGGAGATTTATGCATTTGGAATGTATTTTACTCAAGATGAATTGATTACTCTAGCACCAGTACTTAATACATGTGACACATTCTTTGATTCAGATATAAGAACATAATTATTTTTCAGGCTTTTTACATTTTAAGGAACTTTGGTTAAGGGTTAAAGTAACCTTCTGATTTTAAACCACAACCTATTTCCTTAAGTAACATGATCCAAACTCAACAACACTTTTTTTATTTACAGGGAATTACAGGTTGGTCTAGTTTTGCAGGAAGTCTTCTATAATAAAGTATATTACACAAAGCAAACATTTAAATAATTAGTAATTAGTTTGCTATGCTTAGTGAGTGGCTATTAAATAGTTAAAGCGGTGTTGTGAAAAAGAACATTATTTGGTGTATTTAGAGTAATGCACTTTAATGCACTGTAATTGTGTTTATGCGGCTTAAGTGTCAAAAAACACATTTTCCACATAATGTACATTATTGTTTCGAAATAGGGTTGATTTGTAAAAAACTCACCATTCGAAAAAAGCAAGGTGATCGGCCAGCTATCTAGTGTGTTGTGATTGGCCGAATACTTCAAGCTACTGACAAAAATTTCACGCCCCTTACCATAGTAAAGTAAAATAACTCACTGCTCTTGACTGAATCAGTTATATGTCTGTTTAAAATAGTGAATAAAATGGGAAACAAGTTGTTATGAATGCATAATTAGGCATTTAATTGAAAAGAAAAGTTCTTATTTTTATGAGAACTGGTTATATTTAATATACTTTGTCCATTTTGATTGATTGATTAAAAGACTTTTGTTGAACTCCTTTTCCTCGAGTGTGTCAGCAACAGCGTTTTGTGCCATTGTCACAGTCTTTTTATGCATCACACTGCATCGTGTCTGAGAAACGACAAACAACATGAATTACTCCATGCTGCTTAAAACACGCGTTTGAATAGTAATTAGAAAGATCTTATTAAGAAAATGTTACAATTAAAGTTTGTGAGTCAGAAGCGCCAGACTGTCCTGGCAAAGTTGGAATTACCTTACTTTATAGGATGGTTAGTAACTTCTTAATGATAAATTCAGAAGAAACTGAGTTGCTAATTATTGGACCTAAAAACCTATGTAAGAACCTTGTTCTCTGTGTCTTATGTTGCTGGATTATTGTTTGCTGTCCTAGGTACAAAACAAGTACACTTCCAAAATGAAATGAATGTACTCTAATTTCGCACACCAATTTTGTACTTAATATACTAAAAATTATTCTTTAGTACTTGAAACACAAACTAAAGTGTAATACAAGTGACAGCTAAATACATTTTTAAAAACAAAGATAATATGTTAAAAGCGCATTACCATAGCAACCATAAGGAGAGTATTTTTTTAGAGCTGCTTTACATCAGAATTAATCTCTGATTGCATAAATGAGTCATTATTTCCCTACTCTCTATTATAAAGCCACTCTCTTTTATATAACATGCTATATAAGTAAAGGTGACACTGATTAAATGACAAACACAATAGGTGTGGAAAGGGAAACTGGTTTTAAGGTATTGTTAAGTGATACTTTTAGTTTTAGTCACGGTCTTCCCACATTTATAAGTGAAGGCAGTGATCAGATTCTGGCAATAGCTTTTCTGGTAAAGCTGCTGAAGAGAGAATCTCCCTGAGGTTGTTCTGCTCCGCATTTACCTCTGGTAAAATAACTTTCTTTATTTCATACCATCAGTTTATAATGGATTTTTAAAAAATAGTAATTCAAATACACAAATCCTTTTCTCAAAGATTTGCACTTTTTGCAAAAATGTGTGTGTACGTTAGCATTTATCGTATACTAGGTTTTGCTTAATTTTATTTTAAACTTATTTGAAATGTGTATGTGTGTCTGTTTGCATTCATATAAATGTGCAGGTGCAGGAGGTCCAGTTTCTCACAATGAGATTTCCGATGTTACCGTGTGTGGCTCTACTGCTGCTGGGTAATGGTGAAGGGTTTTACAGCGGCATTTAAAAAAAATGAACTATGATTTCCAATTATTAAAGCATAATGGATGTATTCTGTATTTCACAGGAATAATAATCAATGGACAGCCACCAGGTAATTTTTCCAGTCTTTTTGTTAGTATATTCCTCTCATGTCTGTAATTGAACATCTCTAGCAAGTCCTAAAAAAGTTAAAAATCCTAAAATAAATCTTTCAGTCAAATAAAATGTTGGTATTACCACTAACTGCACAATATGTATGAAAAGTTAAGTTTTATTTATGTTAGTGAAGGGAAAAAAATTTTGAAATATGATCACTACTTTTGACTACTACATGTGGTAGATTAGAATTTTTGCAACAAAGTAGTGTTGATTATTATGAATATTGATCTGACTGATGATTGACAACTCTGAGACAAAGAACCCTAATGGGCAGAATATTTTGGCATATAAGTAGCCTCTGCTTTTAGTGCACACACATATTTTAGGCTACATACATGCATATATATATATATATATATATATATATATATATATATATATATATATATATATATGTACATATATACATATTCTTATGAACTAGGGTCCTCGATTAGTGCCCAAGGATATGGGAGTGGTATGGATGGTGTGCAGCGCCCTGCAGCCAAAGTCTCCTCTCCTCTAGAGCCAGTTTGATTGCTAGGAGCTTCCAATTGCCAATGTCATAATTTATCTTTGCCGGCCTGAGCTTCTTGGAGAAGTAGGCACATGGATGGAGTTGAGCTGGTTTCCCCTGCTGCTGGGATAGGGAAACTATAAATGGGAGAACTGTGAGTTCCAGCTTCTTGGCTGACCTATGAGTAGGATGGCTCCTTCACCGGTGGTGGATGTGTCGACCTCTACAATAAATGGGAGCTTGGGATCAGGGTCTACCGAGAGAGGTGTGTTGGTAAATGTATGCTTTTAGTGTGGTCTTGGTTTTTCAGTAATGAGGTTAACGAACTGGTGATGATGCTGTAGTTGTTAATAAACCACCAATAGAAATGTGCAAATCCCAGACATTTTTGGTGTTCCTTTAGTGGGTTCTGGCCAGGGGGTCATAGCTTCAACCTTTCCCTCATCCAATCATACGCGCTTGTTCGCAACATGCCTGTGGTGTTCTGTTGGATCTTTGGAGTAAATTAAAATATTATCAATATATACTCCTCATTACAATACTATTACAAACTTGTGGAGGAAGTCCTGGAAAACTGAAGATGCATTGTCTAGACCATGCGGCATCACAAGGTACTCATACTGGCCAGCAAGGGTCACAAAACTGTCTTCTATTCATCATCTTCATGAATTCTAATTAAATTATAAGCACCGCGGGTGGTCTAGAATAGTGAAGATGGAGACACCTCTTAGATACTCAAGGGTGGTGGGGATGAGGGGTAATGAATAAGAAAATTGAACTGTTATCTATAGTCAATACAAGGCCAAAAGCCTCCATCCTTCTTGGCCACAAGGAAAAAGTTGGAAGCAGCAGGGGTGGATGTAACCCTGTTCAGGCGCCTCTTTTATGTACTCCTCCACTGGCTCACTCGGTATGAGGTCGATGGCAAACATTTCCTTAGATTTGGCCATAAATGTGTTAATGGATATGGTGGTTGGTCCGTCTTGATTCCATAATGTTTCAGCTCATTGTAATGCTCCCCCTGATAGAAAGGAGATTATGTATGCAATCTTGGACTGATCAGTGGGATAGAGCGTAAGTTGCATCTCAAACACTAGCAAGCACCGTAGGAGAAAACCATTGCACTCCTCCACCAAGCTAGAGCAGGGTACTGGATGGGTGAGGGGGAAGTGACAGGAGGGGTGACTGAAGCTGTAGGTGGTGGGTGTAGAAGAACTCGTCTGAGGTTTTCAACGAGTTCCTGGAATGAATTGTTGGTTCTCATGCTGCTCTAATGGTGGTCCAGGCTTCTGTAATGGAAGCAGACTCACATGGGAGGTAGGTAAAAATGACAACAAAGTTTATTTGCTCAGATGAGCATGGAAAGTCTGTGACATAGGAATCGGGTGAGGGGCAGGTTTTACATGAATGCTGCGAGGTTACTGGCCCGACTTCAGCCTCTGATTTCAGCCTCTGTGCTTGAGGTATGGAAGTAAATGGTTCACATATGTTCACTTTGAATTAAGGTGCACTTTCACAGGTTATTAATGTTTATAAATAATTAATAAATTGTTAATTACATTAAGGTTTATAGGCAAGATTGAAATTTATTAGATAAAGGTTTGGATGATAAAGTTACTAAAGAGGAGGAGTCTGATGACAGTTTATCATATGCACAGGTGCACTACACTCGCTTGAGGTACACTATTCTTGTTATCTGAACAAACAAATACTGATTGAAAGTTTAGAGACTATGCCCATGATAATCTGAAAACATGAAAACTGTCCTTCTCAGGGCAACGTTATACTCTGTGTAATGATTCAGTATAGCGCTACAGCTCACGTTAAACCTGTGAAGTGAAAGACGTCTTACATTAAGCCCGTTTTTCTCAAAATTCCATTCCTGAAAATCAAAGCTCCAAAACTTCAGATAGCCATAACTTATGGTCAAGCTATGTACAAAATAAAAACTTGAACCCAGCTTTTTATATGAAATCAAGACCTAAAACTTCACCAGGTTTTCTTAGATTACATCACATATGAAATGAAAAATTGGCAAGTTTACAGCAATATTTGCAATTGACCTGTACAAGACCTGAACAACCATTAATAACACGATTAACTCTCACATTGAGTTCCACAATGAGGTTAAGATTTATATTAAATTCATCAGTTTAGGCTGAAGTTGAAGTTTTGTACTTGTGTTGCCTTTGTGGTCATTGAAAAGGGGTTTCCCGAGGTTGATGATTGGCTGGAAGTTCAGTGGTCTTTGAAGTCTTGGGAGGCTGCTGATTGGGTGTTGGCTAGAGATGCGGTGTTCTGGTTGAAGTTCTACACAGCTTACAAAAGAAACAACCCAAAATGTAAAGAAGATGTAGCACACAATAAGAATAAATGTCAGATAGAACCTTATAATTCTATGGAGACCAGTTATTCAAAATGCATACACAATGAGTGAGTAGCACATAATAGTTAAATGTGTGGGTTATATATTAGATTAGATTAGATTAGATTAGTTAGATTAGATTCAACTTTATTGTCATTACACATGTACAAGTACAAAGTAACGAAATGCAGTTAGGCACTGCTGTTGTGCCTATATATATTTATTGTGACGAGTCGGCTGCCCCTCCTCTTTTTTATCATCATCACCCCGTCCTTTATGCGCCGCCCTTCACCAGGCTCCCGACGGGAGTGGGTGTGTTTGAGAGGAGGGGCGTGGTATTGGTCAGGTCTGGCGGAATGTGACGAGGCACACCTGGAGTGAATTTAGCCTTGTTACCGTCGCCGTTAAGTACCGAACGAACCTCTGCTCGAGAGACAGTCTCTTCCCCCGTGCATGCACGCTGGTGTCCTTGTGGGTCCAGGAAGGGTGCGCGATGGAGCTCGCCCCGCCACTAGAGAAAAGCGTTGTGGGACTCCGTAGTCCAGGCAATGACCCCCGTAGTCCAGGCGAAGACCGCACCCGTGTAGCGCTGACGGGCCAGGATGCCGAGACGTTTTATCCCCTTAATTTCTGATGACTGGAGGAAAGAAGCGACGGAGATGCCGCGGAAGAAGTCGTCGAACAGGAGAGGGGAGCACGTGCAGCCGCCGGACTCCGCCCCTTACCTGGACCCTGCCCCCTGGAGCACTACCTGACCTGCACTTCCCCTGCAGCATAACGAGGGCACCAGTTCCCCCTTTTTATTTGGACACTTTCCCCCTGGACACATTATTTTGTATTTATTTCTTTGAATAAAAGCCTCTCCGAGGCCTGACACCACGCCCACTGTGTCGGTCGTTGGCTCCTCCTGTCACAATATATATATAATATGATTAGATTTGATTAGATTAGATTCAACTTTATTGTCTTTACACAATGTACAAGTACAAGGTAACGAAATGCAGTTTAGGTCTAACCAGGAGTGCAATAAGCAGCAAGTGCAGGATATAGGTACAAATATAAATTACAAAGATAAATAAGTGATAAATATGTACAAATTAAATTACAGATGAGAAGTGGGAATTTACAGTTAGTATGTGTAAACAATTTACGGGTGGTTATGTACAAAAAAAAAAGGATATACAGGATACGTATAGACAAATTTACAAGAGTATGTACAATGGATATATACATACATTTACAATATATATATATATATATATATATATATATATATATATATATATATATATATATATATATGTACAGTGGAGTGCAATGAATGTTAAACAGTGGGGGTAGAATTCAGTAGTGAGACAGCTCTGGTAAAAAAATTGTTCCTCAGTCTACTTGTTCTACTCCGGGGGAATCTGATTCGCCTGCCGGATGGCAGGAGGGAAAACAGTTTGTGGGCAGGGTGAGAGGAGTCCTTAAGAATACTGCGTGCTCGAAGCAAACAGTGTTTCTTCTGGATGTCCTCAATGGATGGAAGTGGAGATCCTGTGATGCACTGGGCAGTTTTCACCACCTGCTGCAGTGCCTTTCGCTCAGCAACAGAGCAGCTCACATACCAGACTGTGACATAGTTTGTTAGGATGCTCTCTATTGTACAGCAATAGAAGTTCACCAGGATGGCTGAGGACAGCTGATTCTTCTTAAGTTTCCTCAGGAAGAAAAGGCGCTGGTGAGCCTTCTTGACCAGGCTGGAGGTGTTGGTGGTCCAGGACAGATCTTCCGAGATGTGGGTTTCCAGGAACTTGATGCATGAGACAGCAATCCCATTAATGTGGATGGGATCATGTGTGCCTCTTCTCACCTTCCTGAAGTCCACAATGAGCTCCTTTTGAGGTTTTGGTGGTGTTAAGGAGCAGATTATTGTCTTTGCACCACGTGGCCAGATGCTGGACCTCCTCCCTGTAGGCAGTCTCATCATTGTTGCTGATGAGACCGATCACCGTAGTATCGTCTGCAAATTTGATGATGGAGTTAGATCCAAACCCAGGTCTGCAGTCGTGGGTGAAGAGGGAGTAGAGGAAAGGGCTCAGCACACAGCCTTGTGGTACACCAGTGTTGAGGGTGACAGTAGTGGAACAGATGTGGCCTGACCAAACATGCTGAGGTCTGTTGGTTAGGAAGTCCATAACCCAGTTGCACAGTGAGATGTTAATGTCCAGATCTCTGAGTTTGGTGATTAACTTAGAGGGTATGACCGTGTTGAATGCTGAGCTGAAGTCAACAAACAGCATCCGTGCGTAAGTATTTTTATTGTCCAAGTGTGTGAGTACGGAGTGCAGTGCGATGGAGACTGCATCCTCAGTGCTCCTATTGCCTTGATAGGCAAACTGGTGGGGGTCCAGTGTGGAAGGCAGAGAGTCCTTCAGATGTGACAGGACTAGTTGCTCAAAGCACTTCATAACGATGGGTGTGAGTGCTACAGGGCGGTAGTCGTTTAGGCAATGGAGGTGGATTTGAGGCATGTTGGCACAGCTGCTTGCGCAAGGGACATGTTGAAAATGTCCACAAATACCCCCAGCGAGCTCCCGTAGTACGCGTCCAGGGATACCGTCTGGTCCAGCAGCCTTGCGCGTTGATCCGGCTTAGTGCAGTGTAAACCTCTGAGGAGGTGAGTGTGATGGGTGGGTCGGTTGAGGGGGTGATCTTGGTGACCGTTTCATTATTATCCCTCTCAAAGCAAGCGTAAAAGTCATTAAGCTCGTTCAGAAAGAAGATATTAGGTGCTGTGGGGGTGGAGTGGTTGGGTTTGTAGTCACTGATGGCCTGGATGCCCTGCCACATGCGTCGAGGGTCAGAGTTGGAAAAGTGCTCCTGTAGCTTCAGCTTGTAGCAGTACTTGGCCTTTTTGATGCCCCTCTTCAGATTTGCCCTGGAAGTGCTGTAGGCCTGTGCGTCACCTGATCTGAAGGCAGTGTTGCGTGCTTTCAACAGAAGGCGCACCTGCTTGTTCATCCATGGCTTCTGATTTGGGTATGTGGTGATCTCTTTCTGGGTAGTAACACTGTCTATGGTGGAGTTGATGTAATCCAGAACAGAGAAAGTGTAGTGGTCTATATCCGTGTGAGAGCCACAGGTAGCCTGGGAAGCAAACATACTCCAGTCTGTGTATTGAAACCTGTCCTGGAGTGTGGAGTCAGCCCCCGCTGGCCAGACTTTGATGGTCTTCACTGATGGCTTCACATGGTTGATGAGGGGTGAGGAACAAAGAAAGGTGATCCGATTGTCCTAGATGGGGGAAGGGGGTCACAGCATAGGCTTCAGCCATGTTTGTGTATACATGGTCCAAAGTTTTGTTTCCTCTGGTGTGACAGAAAACGTTTTGGTGAAATTTAGAGAGTACTGCCTTCAAGTTAGAGTGATTAAAATCCCCTGCAACAATAAATGCAGCCTCCGGGTGAGCAGACTGTTGTTTACTGATGGCTGCATGAAGTTCATTCATAGCAAGCTTGGCATCAGCATTGGGAGGAATATAAGCAGCAGTTATGATGGTAGATGTGAACTCCCGTGGCAGATAAAACGGTCTACTCTTAACCATGAGAAACTCTAGGTTAGCTGAGCAGTGTCTCCCAATGATAACAGAGTTTGTGCACCAAGCATTGTTAATATAAATGCACAATCCCTCGCCTCTGGTCTTACTGAAGTCATCTGCCGTTCTGTCTGCCCAGAATGTGTGGTGTCCAGCTATGCTGATAGCATGGTATACTGCTGTTTAGCCATGTTTCGGTGAAGATCATGACATTGCAGTTCTGAAGTCTCTTATTGTATCTGATGAGGAGTCGAATCTCGTCCATTTTGTTCACCAGTGATCGTACATTGGCAAGGAAAATGCTGGGTAAAGAGAGCCGATGTGGTGTTAGCTTTAGCTTAGCTCTTAGCCCTCCGCGCTTCCCCCGTCTTTGTTTACGATCGCGCCGCCATCTTCGAGCGAAGAGTGCTCTGCCTCGGTTGTTCTGATGATCTCAGGGACGAGTTGAAGGTTGCCGTTGAAACTGTCGGAAATGGATGAACCAATATCCAAAAGCTCTTGTCGGGTGTACGATGTAAAGGCATCTTGGTCGTAATATGCTGTTCTACATATAAGTGATATAAGTCCCGTTAAGGTGATTTTGTTATATTTACACATGTAAACAGACTGTTCTTTGAATACCCAAATTTAAAAGGTCTCATCAGGAATTTCAGTGTCACAGTCCAGAGAGAGGGGATAGAGATCCATCCAACAGACTCTTTAATTGAACACGGTGATGATATGCTCTGTCTTGGACCATAAATCTTGGTTACTTGCCCCAAAATTAAAAAAATCTCATTCCTGAGTTGGTAATATCAGTGTGTTAATGTTGCAAGCTATACTGTGACAGAGTCTGTTGGATCAGCTTGCCTTGGGGCACCAGGGTCTCCTGGACAAATTAATGACATCCTGTTGGAACTCGGCTCCTTGGGTTTCAATATTCAGATCAAATCTTAAAGTGTTTGATTCTCTTTGATATCCTACAATTTTAATGAAGGCAACATGTGCTTTAGTCCCGTTTGATCATCACCAGGAGGAGCAAACCAGGCACTCTCAACTCACGTCCAAGCCACAACAAGCTAAAATTATGAACAAAGCCCACCTTAACAGAGCAATCAATAACGAACCAATGCAACATCTTCATGCAACCTATCAAAGGGCAGGCAATTTAAAAAAAGAGAATAAGAACAATACAATACAGCAAAAAAAGTACAAGGAATTGTCATATCACAGGCCAAAATATTCATTTGAAACAAAACTTGAAGCACTGCAATCAACATAACAATGTTGTTTGTTCATTTCTTTCTGCAGTAACAGCAGTACTGAATACGACTACCTCACAGCCAGGAGTCAGTGGTAATGATGCTGAGGAGGATGAATCTCTATTACTTTTACTAATATATTTAGCTCATTAAAAATATAAACAAACAAGCAAAAATAACGAACAAAAAAATGATGACCCATTCTTCTACATTTATATTGTTTGTAATGAATAGATATCAAGTTGGTGAACGGTCCCAATCTATGTTCTGGAAGAGTGGAGGTTTTCCACAATGGAATCTGGGGAACAGTGTGTGATGATTTCTGGGATGCTACAGACGCGGCAGTGGTGTGTAGAGAACTGGGCTGTGGGATTGCTGTAGAGGCAAAGAGCAATGCTTATTTTGGACAAGGTTCTGGACAGATATGGTTGGATGATGTTCAGTGCCGTGGGAATGAACCTACACTGAGAAACTGTTCATCAAGAGGATGGGGTTTACATGACTGTGGGCACAATGAAGATGCTGGAGTTATCTGCCAAGGTAAGTCAAAGATATTTATACAACTGTGGTATAGCTGTGGTTTATGAATTAATGTTTAATTTTTTTTTACATTTCCAACGGCACAAAAAAGTTTTCCAATTATATACCATTTATAACTTTGTTTGTTATGTCCAGTTGCTGGTGTAGACTAAAAGAATTGGCCTCGTCTCAGCGTCAATCACTGAGTTTTGTTCTAGTATGCAAAGTCACAGTCTCACTTCATACATGGTATCTTTGTAGTTGGTTTTCCTAGCATGTTAGAATTCCCCCCAAAATCTTGCTTACTATCAATTTAAAAAGCATTTTCACTGTGAGAAAGATTATACAAATCTAGAAAATTCTAGAATGGTAACGGACTTGAATCATCTGTTTTTTGGTTCTAGGCCAGCCACAAACAAGTACAGCACCATCGACAGGTAATTATGTGCCTTCCTACAAATAGGAACTATAGAGTTAATAACTGAGTTACATCATTATAAAAGTAATTAATTATCATGGTAAGTAACTATTTAAAGGTGTCAAATAACTTGGATGTCCCCAATATAAATGTTAAATTAATAAAAAATACACAAAATAGAATAAAAGATTATCATCAATAAAATGCATACACAATGAGTGAGTAGCACATAATAGTTAAATGTGTGGGTTATATATTAGATTAGATTAGATTCAACTTTATTGTCATTACACATGTACAAGTACAAAGTAACAAAATGCAGTTAGGCACTGCTGTTCTGCACGAACAGACCAGATATATATATTGTGTGGGAGGAGTTAACGACAGACTTACGGGTCCCACGGCGCGCTTCTAGCGGCGGGTGCGAGCTCCTTCGCACCCTTCCTGGACCCGAGGACACTAGCGCGTGCATGCACGGGGAAGAGACCGGTCTCTCGAGGAGAGGCGCATTCGGCATTTACCGTCGTTACCGTCGCCGTTAAGTACCGAACGCGCTTCTCCTCGGAAGACCGGTGTCTTCCCCCGTGCATGCACGCTGGTGTCCTCGTGGGTCCAGGAAGGGTGCGCGATGGAGCTCGCCCCGCCGCTAGAGAAGCGCGTCGTGGGACCCCGTAGTCCAGGCAATGACCCCCATAGTCCAGGCAATGACCCCCGTAGTCCATATATATAATATGCTGTTCTACATATAAGTGATTTAAGTCCCGTTAAGGTGATTTTGTTATATTTACACATGTAAAAAGACTGTTCTTTGAATACCCGAGTTTAAAAGGTCTCATCAGGTATTTCAGTGTCACAGTCCAGAGAGAGGGGATAGAGATCTGTCCAACAGACTCTTTAATTGATCACAATGATGATATGCTCTGTCTTGGACCATAAATCTTGGTTACTTGCCCCAAAATTAAAAATCTCATTCCTGAGTCGGTAATATTAATGTGTTAATGTTGCAAGCTGTACTGTGACAGAGCCTGTTGGATCAGCTTGCCTTGTGGCACCAGGGTCTCCTGGAAAAATTCATGACATCTTGTTGCTTTGGGCCTCTTTGTGGAATTCGGCTCCTTGGGTTTCAATATTCAGATCAAATCTTAAAGTGTTTGATTCTCTTTGATATCTTACAATTTTAATGAAGGCAACTTGTGCTTAAGTCCAGTTTGATCGTCACCAGGAGGAGCAAACCAGGCACTCTCAACTCATTCACGTCCAAGCCACAACAAGCTAAAATTATGAACAAAGCCCACCTTAACAGAGCAATCAATAACGAACCAATGCAACATCTTCATGCAACCTATCAAAGGGCAGGCAATATAAAAAATGAGAATAAGAACAATACAATACAGCAAAAAAAGTACAAGGAATTGTCATATCACAGGCCAAAACATTCATTTGAAACAAAACTTGAAGCACTGCAATCAACATAACAATGTTGTTTGTTCATTTCTTTCTGCAGTAACAGCAGTACTGAATACGACTACCTCACAGCCAGGAGTCAGTGGTAATGATGCTGAGGAGGATGAATCTCTATTACTTTTACTAATATATTTAGCTCATTAAAAATACAAACAAACAAGCAAAAATAACTAACAAAAAAACAATGACCCATTCTTCTACATTTATATTGTTTGTAATGAATAGATATCAAGTTGGTGAACGGTCCCAATCTATGTTCTGGAAGAGTGGAGGTTTTCCACAATGGAATCTGGGGAACAGTGTGTGATGATTTCTGGGATGCTACAGACGCGGCAGTGGTGTGTAGAGAACTGGGCTGTGGGATTGCTGTAGAGGCAAAGAGCAATGCTTATTTTGGACAAGGTTCTGGACAGATATGGTTGGATGATGTTCAGTGCCGTGGGAATGAACCTACACTGAGAAACTGTTCATCAAGAGGATGGGGTTTACATGACTGTGGGCACAATGAAGATGCTGGAGTCATCTGCCAAGGTAATACAGCTGTCATATAGCTGTGGTGTATGAATTAATGTTTTTTTTTTTTTTTTTTACATTTCCAACGGCACAAAAAAGTTTTCCAATTATATACCATTTATAACTTTGTATGTTATGTCCAGTTGCTGGTGTAGGCTAAAAGAATTGGCCTCGTCTCAATGTCAATCACTGAGTTTTGTTCTAGTATGCAAAGTCACAGTCTCACTTCATGCATGGTATCTTTGTAGTTGGTTTTCCTAGCATGTTAGAATTCTCCCCAAAATCTTGCTTACTATCAATTTAAAAAGCATTTTCACTGTGAGAAAGATTATACAAATCTAGAAAATTCTAGAATGGTAACGGACTTGAATCATCTGTTTTTTGGTTCTAGGCCAGCCACAAACAAGTACAGCACCATCGACAGGTAATTATGTGCCTTCCTACAAATAGGAACTATAGAGTTAATAACTGAGTTACATCATTATAAAAGTAATTAATTATCATGGTAAGTAACTATTTAAAGGTGTCAAATAACTTGGATGTCCCCAATATAAATGTTAAATTAATAAAAATACACAAAATAGAATAAAAGATTATAATCAATAAAATGCATACAAAATGAGTGAGTAGCACATAATAGTTAAATGTGTGGGTTATATACATATATATATATATTTATATATATATATATATATATATATATATATATATATATATATATATATATATATGCCGTTCTACATATAAGTGATTTAAGTCCTGTTAAGGTGATTTTGTTATATTTACACATGTAAAAAGACTGTTCTGTGAATACCCAAATTTAAAAGGTCTCATCAGGTATTTCAGTGTCACAGTCTAGAGAGAGGGGATAGAGATCCATCCAACAGACTCTTTAATTGATCACGATGATGATATGCTCTGTCTTGGACCATAAATCTTGGTTACTTGCCCCAAAATTAAAAATCTCATTCCTGAGTCAGTAATATCAATGTGTTAATGTTGCAAGCTGTACTGTGACAGAGCCTGTTGGATCAGCTTGCCTTGTGGCACCAGGGTCTCCTGGAAGAATTCATGACATCTTGTTGCCTTGGGCCTCTTTGTGGAATTTGGCTCCTTGGGTTTCAATATTCAGATAAAATCTTAAAGTGTTTGATTCTCTTTGATATCTTACAATTTTAATGAAGGCAACTTGTGCTTAAGTCCAGTTTGATCGTCACCAGGAGGAGCAAACCAGGCACTCTCAACTCATTCACGTCCAAGCCACAATGTAATGAATGGTCAAAGACGGTTGGATCCATGTGCGACAGGGTTTAATCGTGGTCAGGCAGGCAGGGTCAAAACAAGAGTAAGCAGAGCAATACAGGAGATCCAGGAGACAAAACGATAACAGGCAATAGGTCGGTAGGCAGGCAGAGAACAATCACAGAAACAAACACGGTCAGGGTCGGCAACAGATAATCAAAACAAGAGTAAACGCTCGGAATTGCAGTATAAACAAACAAGACTTCGCAAAGAGTGATCATAGGGAAGTTCCTTATAAAGGCTGAGTCTAATGAGAAACACCTGGTGGCTCTAATCAGCCCAAGGCACGGGGTTGTGGGAAATTGAGTCTTTGGCGATCAGTATTCCGGTGAGAGCTCCCTCCGGTGGTGGTCGGAGAGAGCCACAGAGGTGCTGTTCGTGACAGAGCCCTCCCCCCCTGCGATCGGCTCCGGAAGCGAGGAGTAATTTGACGCAGAGGTGCAGGTTTGTCGGGATGGTCATGGTGAAAGGTGGCAGTGAGTGCGGGATCGAGAATGTCTCGGGCAGGTATCCAAGACCTCTCCTCGGGTCCATAGCCTTCCCAGTCAATGAGGTATTGTAATTCCCTGCCTCGGCGTCGTGAGTCCAGGATTTCTCAAACCTGGTAGGTCTCCTCGCCGTCGATGATTAAGGGAGGGGTGTCATTGGCAGCGACCTCCTCCTGGTCCCTCTCTCCTCCCGGGCCACTGGCAGGTTTGAGCAATGAGACATGGAAAGTAGAAGCGATGCGGTAATTAGCAGGGAGATCGAGACGGTAAGAAACAGGCGTGACTTGCGAAATGATTTTGAAGGGACCCACGTACCTTGGACTTAATTTCTTGCATGGTAGCCGGAGGCGGAGGTCTCGGGTTGATAGCCAAACCCAGTCCCCAGGTGAGTACTCGGGTGCATCTCGGCGATGATGATCTGCCTGAGCTTGGAACCTTCTGACTGCTCCTCTGAGATGGACGTGGGCGGAGTTCCAGACCTCCTCACTCCTTTGTAGCCATGAGTTGACTGCGGGTAGTGCGGAGAGTTCTCCAGACCAGGGGAATAATGGAGGTTGAAAGCCCAGAACGCATTGAAAGGGAGTTAGCCCAGTGGATGGTTTCCTTAAGGAGTTCTGTGCATACTCAGCCCAGACTAAATAACGACTCCAGTCCTGTTGGTTGTTGTGACAGTTCTTGGTTCTGACGTTCGGCTTGACCATTGGATTGAGGGTGATATCCTGAGGTTAGACTTATGTTAATGTTAAGTTGTGAACAGAAGGCTTGCCAGACTTGAGAGGTGAACTGTGGGCCGCGATCAGACACGATGTCTTCGGGTAGGCCATAGAAGCGGAATACCTGTTGCAAAAGTACTTCGGCGGTCTCCCAGGCTGTGGGTAGTTTAGGCAAAGGTATGAACCTGCATGATTTGGAGAACCGGTCCACGACCGTGAGTACCGTGGTAAAGGAGTTGGAAGCTGGTAGATCGGTTACAAAATCTATGGCAATGTGAGACCATGGTCTTTCTGGTATGGGTAGTGGTTGAAGGAGTCCTGCTGGGCGTTGATGGGAGGTCTTTGTGATGTTGCACGTCTCACACTGTTGAACGAAGTGGATGGTGTCTGAACGAATGGTTGGCCACTAGAAACGATTGTTGACTAATTGGAGGGTAGCTGTGATGCCTGGATGACCGGCGCTGGGAGTATCAAGAACCCAATGCAGAACTCTTTGTCGTAATGTTTGAGGCACGTACGTTCGATTGGGAGGGCATGCTGGTGGGACTGGTTCAGAAAGTTGGGCCTCTGTGATCTCGGTCATGATATCCCACTGGACTGGAGCAACAATGCGGGCTGACGGTAGGATGGGTTTGTGAGAGAATTCCTGAGGGATGCTCTCAAACTGCCTGGATAAGGCATCCGCTTTAGTGTTCTTTGACCCTGGGCGATAAGTGACTTTAAAATCAAATCTGGAGAAAAACAGCGACCATCTGGCTTGTCGTGAATTCAGACGTTTGGCAGATTGAATGTACTCCAGGTTCCTGTGATCGGTCAAAATGGTAAACGGTACTTTAGCCCCCTCTAGCCAATGCCGCCACTCCTTGAGAGCAGACTTCATTGCAAGGAGTTCCCTGTCCCCCACGTCGTAGTTACTCTCAGCGGAGTTAAGCTTACGGGAGTAATAGGCGCATGGAAAGAGTTTCGCTGGCTGTCCGTGACGTTGCGATAAAATTGCTCCAATACCAACATTAGATGCATCAACCTCTACAATAAACTCTCGATCAGGGTCTGGGTGATGGAGTATCGGGGCGGACGTGAATTTTCCCTTGAGTAAGTCAAATGCCTGGATGCTGTCAGGTGACCAAGAGAGGCGATGAGATTTTTTCTTTACTAGTGTGGTGAGAGGGGCGGCTACAATACTGAAATTACGGATGAATCTCCGATAAAAATTAGAGAAGCCAAGAAATCGTTGCAATTCCTTGACTGTGGAGGGGCGCGGCCACTCTACGACTGCCTTGACCTTGTGCTCGTCCATCGTTACCCCCTCAGAACTGATGATATACCCCAGGTAGGTCACTTGAGTCTTATGGAACTCACATTTTTGGAGCTTGGCGTACAGTTGATTCTCTATCAGGCGCTGGAGGACAGTCCTTACGTGACAGACATGAGCATCAAGGCTGTTGGAGTAGACGAGGATGTCATCCATGTAGACGATTATAAATTGGTTTAGCATGTCTCTAAACACCTCATTCACGAAGGCCTGGAAGACAGATGGACTGTTCGCGAGCCCGAATGGCATAACAAGATTCGTAGTGCCCGGAAGTCGTGGAGAAAGCTGTTTTCCATTCATCTCCCTCTCTGATACGGATCAGGTTATAGGCGTTACGAAGGTCTAACTTGGTGAAGAACTTGGCTCTGCAGAGTTGTTCCAGGGAGGCTGGCACTAGTGGCAATGGGTAGCGGTATTTAATCGTGACCTCGTTCAGACCGCGATAGTCAATGCAGGGCCGAAGGCTACCATCCTTCTTCTTAACAAAGAAGAACCCGGCCGATGCTGGAGAAGTAGAGGGACGGATGAATCCCTTGGCAAGTTCTTCCTCGATGTAGGAATTCATTGCCTCCGATTCGGGTTGAGAGAGGGGAAAGACACGACCGCGTTGAGGAACGCGACCAGGCATGAAATCAATGGCACAATCATTCGGACGGTGAGGTGGTAATTGAGTTGCACCTTTTTCACTAAAAGCTAAGGCTAAGTCTTAGTATTCAACAGGGAGTTCGAGAGGGACGGAGACTTTTTCTTCAGCGGGGAGTGTTTTAGTAGGTAAGTGGTGCGTGGGAGTGCTCAGACAGTGTTTGCGGCAGTTAGTTGACCAACGTGTTATTTGGCGATCGGTCCAGGATATAGTGGGGTTGTGAGTCTCAAGCCAGGGTAGACCAAGGATGAGGTGATGTTTGGGAGAGTGAATCACAAAGAGGCGTATAGATTCCGAGTGAAGAGGGCTAGCTTGCAGTGTTAGGGGTTGAGTGACTGATGAAATAGTTCCTGATCCGATTGGCCGACCATCTACCGCCGCCACGGCTACATGGGGTTCACATGGAATGAGAGGGATTCTGTTAGATTCCGCAAAGGCTTTATCGATAAAATTACCGGCCGCTCCTGAATCAACGAGGGCTATAGCAGTAATCCATGTCGACTTCACTTTCAACTGAACATTGATTTCGAAAGAATCAGAATGAGTTGGAGGTCTCACTGAAGCAGGTCGCTGGCGCTGGAGACGTGTAGGACAGTAAACTCGAAAGTGCCCGGCTTGACCACAGTAGAGACATAACCGTTCGCGTACTCTTCTCTCTCGCTCCTCCGAGTCTAAATGGGTTGAGCTGATCTGCATGGGCTCAGGTGACGGTGAACGAACAGGGTTTTGAAAAGAGGGAATCGCATACTTGCCGCGGCGTGCTCTGAGAATATTATCCAACTTGATAGTGATTTCCATGACTTCTTCTAGCGATCTGCCCTCATCGCGACAAGCCAGTTCCGCCTGGAGTTCGGTGTTTAAACCCCTTCGATACATCAACTTGAGTGGCGATTCTCCCCAACCTGATTGGGCGGCAAGCGTGCGAAAGGTTACTGTGTAATCGGCAGCAGTGTTGGTACCTTGTGATATGGCGAGCAGCTGGTCTCCGGGTTCTTTCCTTCCGGCTACATGTTCGAAAACCTCCCTGAATTCGCGCATGAAATCATTATAAGAGGGGAAAGACATACGGCGCACCTCCCAAGTGGCTGTGGCCCATTCGAGCGCTCTCCCGGTGAGCAGGGAACAGATCAGAGCAACCTTGCTGTCTTCGGTGGGGTATAAACTGGGTTGCTGGGTAATGAACAAGGAACATTGCAATAAAAAACCCTTACATTTGGAGGATGACCCGTCGAATTTGTCGGGCAAACTGAGATGCGGATCAGGGTTATTTTGAGGCGGCATCAAGGTTGGTTGAGCGGGTTGAGCAGGTGGGGCGGTGTGCTGGGTTGGGTAAGCGGCAGCAAGGGTTAACGCTTGGATCGACCTCACCAGCTCTTCCGTCAACGTGGTGAGCTTATGCAGCTGTTGCTGATGTGTGGCGAGGATGGTAGCTTGGGACGAGACTTCTGACATCAGATGAAACATTTCCGCTGGATCCGTTTGTGGCGAAGTCTTCTGTAATGAATGGTCAAAGACGGTTGGATCCATGTAAGACAGGGTTTAATCGTGGTCAGGCAGGCAGGGTCAAAACAGGAGTAAGCAGAGCAATACAGGAGGTCCAGGAGACAAAAAGATAACAGGCAATAGGTCGGTAGGCAGGCAGAGAACAATCACAGAAACAAACACGGTCAGGGTCGGCAACAGATAATCAAAACAATAGTAAACGCTCGGAATTGCAGTATAAACAAACAAGACTTCGCAAAGAGTGATCGTAGGGAAGTTCCTTATAAAGGCTGAGTCTAATGAGAAACACCTGGTGGCTCTAATCAGCCCAAGGCACGGGGATGTAGGAAATTGAGTCTTTGGCGATCAGTATTCCGGTGAGAGCTCCCTCCGGTGGTGGTCGGAGAGAGCCACAGAGGTGCTGTTCGTGACACACAACAAGCTAAAATTATGAACAAAGCCCACCTTAACAGAGCAATCAATAACGAACCAATGCAACATCTTCATGCAACCTATCAAAGGGCAGGCAATTTAAAAAAAGAGAATAAGAACAATACAATACAGCAAAAAAAGTACAAGGAATTGTCATATCACAGGCCAAAACATTCATTTGAAACAAAACTTGAAGCACTGCAATCAACATAACAATGTTGTGTGTTCATTTCTTTCTGCAGTAACAGCAGTACTGAATATGACTACCTCACAGCCAGGAGTCAGTGGTAATGATGCTGAGGAGGATGAATCTCTATTACTTTTACTAATATATTTAGCTCATTAAAAATACAAACAAACAAGCAAAAATAACTAACAAAAAAACGATGACCCATTCTTCTACATTTATATTGTTTGTAATGAATAGATATCAAGTTGGTGAACGGTCCCAATCTATGTTCTGGAAGAGTGGAGGTTTTCCACAATGGAATCTGGGGAACAGTGTGTGATGATTTCTGGGATGCTACAGACGCGGCAGTGGTGTGTAGAGAACTGGGCTGTGGGATTGCTGTAGAGGCAAAGAGCAATGCTTATTTTGGACAAGGTTCTGGACAGATATGGTTGGATGATGTTCAGTGCCGTGGGAATGAACCTACACTGAGAAACTGTTCATCAAGAGGATGGGGTTTACATGACTGTGGGCACAATGAAGATGCTGGAGTCATCTGCCAAGGTAAGTCAAAGATATTTATACAACTGTCGTATAGCTGTGGTTTATGAATTAATGGTTAATTCTTTTTACATTTCCAACGGCACAAAAAAGTTTTCCAATTATATACCATTTATAACTTTGTATGTTATGTCCAGTTGCTGGTGTAGACTAAAAGAATTGGCCTCGTCTCAGCGTCAATCACTGAGTTTTGTTCTAGTATGCAAAGTCACAGTCTCACTTCATGCATGGTATCTTTGTAGTTGGTTTTCCTAGCATGTTAGAATTCCCCCCAAAATCTTGCTTACTATCAATTTAAAAAGCATTTTCACTGTGAGAAAGATTATACAAATCTAGAAAATTCTAGAATGGTAACGGACTTGAATCATCTGTTTTTCGGTTCTAGGCCAGCCACAAACAAGTACAGCACCATCGACAGGTAATTATGTGCCTTCCTACAAATAGGAACTATAGAGTTAATAACTGAGTTACATCATTATAAAAGAAATTAATTATCATGGTAAGTAACTATTTAAATGTGTCACATAACTTGGATGTCCCCAATATAAATGTTAAATGAATCAAAAATACACAAAATAGAATAAAAGATTATAATCAATAAAATGCATACACAATGAGTGAGTAGCACATAATAGTTAAATGTGTGGGTTATATATATAAGGTGATTTTGTTATATTTACACATGTAAAAAGACTGTTCTGTGAATGCCCAAATTTAAAAGGTCTCATCAGGTATTTCAGTGTCACAGTCCAGAGAGAGGGGATAGAG
Organism: Puntigrus tetrazona; assembly: GCF_018831695.1. Taxonomy (NCBI): domain Eukaryota; kingdom Metazoa; phylum Chordata; class Actinopteri; order Cypriniformes; family Cyprinidae; genus Puntigrus; species Puntigrus tetrazona. Next base: position 18,716,563 of record NC_056702.1, on the reverse strand, counting down.
ATCCGTCCAACAGACTCTTTAATTGATCACGATGATGATATGCTCTGTCTTGGACCATAAATCTTGGTTACTTGCCCCAAAATTAAAATTCTCATTCCTGAGTCGGTAATATCAATGTGTTAATGTTGCAAGCTGTACTGTGACAGAGCCTGTTGGATCAGCTTGCCTTGTGGCACCAGGGTCTCCTGGAAAAATTCATGACATCTTGTTGCCTTGGGCCTCTTTGTGGAATTCGGCTCCTTGGGTTTCAATATTCAGATCAAATCTTAAAGTGTTTGATTCTCTTTGATATCTTACAATTTTAATGAAGGCAACTTGTGCTTAAGTCCAGTTTGATCGTCACCAGGAGGAGCAAACCAGGCACTCTCAACTCATTCACGTCCAAGCCACAACAAGCTAAAATTATGAACAAAGCCCACCTTAACAGAGCAATCAATAACGAACCAATGCAACATCTTCATGCAACCTATCAAAGGGCAGGCAATTTAAAAAAAGAGAATAAGAACAATACAATACAGCAAAAAAGTACAAGGAATTGTCATATCACAGGCCAAAACATTCATTTGAAACAAAACTTGAAGCACTGCAATCAACATAACAATGTTGTGTGTCCATTTCTTTCTGCAGTAACAGCAGTACTGAATACGACTACCTCACAGCCAGGAGTCAGTGGTAATGATGCTGAGGAGGATGAATCTCTATTACTTTTACTAATATATTTAGCTCATTAAAAATACAAGCAAAAATAACTAACAAAAAAACGATGACCCATTCTTCTACATTTATATTGTTTGTAATGAATAGATATCAAGTTGGTGAACGGTCCCAATCTATGTTCTGGAAGAGTGGAGGTTTTCCACAATGGAATCTGGGGAACAGTGTGTGATGATTTCTGGGATGCTACAGACGCGGCAGTGGTGTGTAGAGAACTGGGCTGTGGGATTGCTGTAGAGGCAAAGAGCAATGCTTATTTTGGACAAGGTTCTGGACAGATATGGTTGGATGATGTTCAGTGCCGTGGGAATGAATCTTTACTGAGAAACTGTTCATCAAGAGGATGGGGTTTACATGACTGTGGGCACAATGAAGATGCTGGAGTCATCTGCCAAGGTAAGTCAAAGATATTTATACAACTGTCGTATAGCTGTGGTTTATGAATTAATGTTTAATTTTTTTTACATTTCCAACGGCACAAAAAAGTTTTCCAATTATATACCATTTATAACTTTGTATGTTATGTCCAGTTGCTGGTGTAGACTAAAAGTATTGGCCTCGTCTCAGCGTCAATCACTGAGTTTTGTTTTAGTATGCAAAGTCACAGTCTCACTTCATGCATGGTATCTTTGTAGTTGGTTTTCCTAGCATGTTAGAATTCCCCCCAAAATCCTGCTTACTATCAATTTAAAAAGCATTTTCACTGTGAGAAAGATTATACAAATCTAGAAAATTCTATAATGGTAATGGACTTGAATCATCTGTTTTTCGGTTCTAGGCCAGCCACAAACAAGTACAGCACCATCGACAGGTAATTATGTGCCTTCCTACAAAAAGGAACTATAGAGTTAATAACTGAGTTACATCATTATAAAAGTAATTAATTATCATGGTAAGTATTTAAATGTGTCACATAACTTGGATGTCCCCAATATAAATGTTAAATGAATAAAAAATACACAAAATAGAATAAAAGATTATCATCAATAAAATGCATACACAATGAGTGAGTAGCACATAATAGTTAAATGTGTGTGTTATATATTAGATTAGATTAGATTAGATTCAACTTTATTGTCATTACACATGTACAATACAAGGTAACGAAATGCAGTTAGGCACTGCTGTTCCGCACGAACAGACCCGATATATATATTGTGACGGGAGGAGCCAACGACAGACACAGTGGGCGTGGCGTCAGGCCTCGGAGAGGCTTTTTATTGAACAAAATAAATACAAAATAAAGTGTCCAGGGGAAAAGTGTCCAAATAAAAGGGGGAACTGGTGCCCTCATTGTGCTGCAGGGGAAGTGCAAGGTCAGGTAGTGTTCCCGGGGGCAGGGTCCAGGTAAGGGGCGGTGTCCGGCGGCCGCACACGCTCCCCTCTCCTGTTCGGGGCGCGAGGGGCGGTTGTCACCTGGACTACGTGGTCCCACGACGCGCTTCTCTAGCGGCGGGGCGAGCTCCTTCACGCACCCTTCCTGGACCCACTAGGACACCAGCGTGCATGCACGGGGGGAAGAGACCGGTCTCTCGAGGAGAGGCGCATTTGGCATTTACCGTCGTTACCGTCGTTAAGTACTGAACGCGCTTCTCCTCGGAAGACCGGTTTCTTCCCCCGTGCATGCACGCTGGTGTCCTCGTGGGTCCAGGAAGGGTGCGCGATGGAGCTCACCCCGCCGCTAGAGAAGCGTGTCGTGGGACCCCGTAGTCCAGGCAATGACCCCCGTAGTCCAGGCGACGACCGCACCTGTGTAGCGCTGACGGGCCAGGATGCTGAGCCGTTTTATCCCCTTAATCTCTGATGACTGGAGGAAAGAAGCGACGGAGATGCCGCGGAAGAAGTCGCAGCCCCTCGCGCCCCGAACAGGAGAGGGGAGCGCGTGCGGCCGCCGGACTCCGTCCCTTACCTGGACCCTGCCCCCTGGAGCACTACCTGACCTGCACTTCCCCTGCAGCACAACGAGGACACCACTTCCCCCTTTTTATTTGGACACTTTCCCCCTGGACATGTTATTTTGTATTTATTTCTTTGAATAAAAGCCTCTCCGAGGCCTAACGCCACGCCCACTGTGTCGGTCGTTGGCTCCTCCCGTCACAATATATATATAATATGCTGTTCTACATATAAGTGATTTAAGTCCCGTTAAGGTGATTTTGTTATTGTCACGAATGAGCGGTCTGAGGCGTGCGGATCCATTTGCAGGCTTTTATTAAATAAAGACATGGTCAAAACAGGCAGGCGTCCAACAGGGCAAACAGGAGTATCAGAGGCGAGGCAAACACAAAATCCAGTAACAGGCGGTGGTCAGGTCAGGCGGCAAACAATCAGAATATCCAAAGACAGGCACGGTCAAAACCAAGAGAACTAAGACTAAGGAAAACTCGGGAAACAACAACAGAACAGGCGAAACAATGCAACCTGCAGGTGAGTGGCTTGCTACAGTTTTTATAGTCCTGGAACAGGAAGTAGCAGCAGAGGGAGTGATCACAGATCACCCAGGGGTAAGAGCTCCCTCTGCTGGCTTGGTGACATAGCCCCCCTCCTAGGAGCGACTCCTGGCGCTCCATAAAACAAACAAAAAACACTGTGAGCTTGGGAGGGGGTTCCGGGAGGGGGTCAGCAAACGGAATCCAAGGAGGAAGAGATGGAGGGAGGAGCCAGGGAGAAAACAGGAGGAGTCCGGAGCGGGAGGCGATCCAGAGCCCAGCCATGATGGTCAGTGGTGGAGTCGACGGAGGGAGGAGTTTTGGAGAGGTAGTGGCCATCAACCCCATGGGGCCGACCGACGGCGGCGGAGCAGGTGGTCGAGGAGACTGAGGCGGAGGCGGAGAGCCGAAGAGCCAGGGTGACACAGAGGTGCTGGAGGTCCTAGGCGATACCGCAGGCTTCTGCGACTGACACGGAGACGGGGGACAGGAAGGACGCTGCGGAGCCAGAGCGACTGAGGACTGAGGTGGAGCCGGAGGGAAGGAGGAGCCTGACAGAGCCGGTGGGATGGAGGGACGAGGCAAAGCCGGAGGAGAGGAATCCTGAGGCGATGGATGGTCGACGACCGACCAAGGCGTAGCCGGAGAGACGATGGAGCCTGGTGAAGCTGGTGGATTGACGGAGCACGGTGGAGAGGAGGGAGCTAGGAGCCTAAGGGAAGCCGACGGGTCTACAAGCCGAGGTGGAGTCTGGGACTCGGAGGCGGAACGATGAAGCGAGGGATCCTTCACCCACGGCGGCGATGGAGACTGGCAGACCCGTGGCGAGTTCCAGGTGGAGGGCAGAGGATGAGTGCAGGGGTTGCTGGGATCCATTGACGACGTAGCAAGGGTGGTGGGAGGGTGGGAAAACTTGAGGCTTTGCACGGAGGCGCGGGCACTGGAGGCTTTGCACGAGGCGCGGGCACTGGAGGCGGCTCTGGGCAGGCGGCGACCATCTTGGGAAGCGGCTCTGGGCAGGCGGCGGCCATCTTGGGAAGCGGCTCTGGGCAGGCGGCGGCCATCTTGGGAAGCGGCTCTGGGCAGGCGGCGACCATCTTGGGAAGCGGCTCTGGGCAGGCGGCGACCATCTTGGGAAGCGGCTCTGGGCAGGCGGCGACCATCTTGGGAAGCGGCTCTGGGCAGGCGGCGACCATCTTGGGAAGCGGCTCTGGGCAGGCGGCGCCATCTTGGGAAGCATCTGGGCAGGCGGCGGCCATCTTGGGAAGGCTGGGCAGGCGCGCCATCTTGGGAAGCGGCTCTGGGCAGGCGGTGGCCATCTTGGGAAGCGGCTCTGGGCAGGCGGCGGCCATCTTGGGAAGCGGCTCTGGGCAGGCGGCGGCCATCTTGGGAAGCGGCTCTGGGCAGGCGGCGGCCATCTTGGGCAGCGGCTCGGGGAAGGCGGCCATCTTGGGAAGCGGCGCAGGGCAGGCGGCCAGCTTGGGAAGCGGCGCAGGGCAGGCGGCCATCTTGGGGAGCGGCTCGGGGAAGGCGGCCATCTTGGGGAGCGGCTCGGGGAAGGCGGCCAACTTGGGCAGCGGCTCGGGGAAGGCGGCCATCTTGGGCAGCGGCTCGGGGAAGGCGGCCATCTTGGGCAGCGGCTCGGGGAAGGCGGCCATCTTGGGCAGCGGCTCAGGGAAGAAGGCGGCCATCTTGGGCAGCGGCGCGGGGAAGGCGGCCATTACTGGAGTTGATGCTGTATCCTTTTCCTCCTCAACACCCAACGTGAAAGCTGACCCCACAGTCACTAAACCAAACTCAATAAACTGAGCAAGCGACTCACGTAGACCCTCGCGAACAAGTTTTGATTTGAGTGGCTGATTTACTCCCTCATGATACAACTCAATCAATAAGCAGTCAGGTATGTCAGAGAGGTAAGCCATGTCCAGAAACTCTTGCGTATAATCCTCAATTGATCGGGTGCCTTGCTTGAGGGCCAATAAACATCTAGCGAGGGTCCTACCTGGCCATGGATCAGGTGAAAAGCCGCTGGATCCTGGTGTGAGGTTGCATTCTGTCACGAATGAGCGGTCTGAGGCGTGCGGATCAATTTGCAGGCTTTTATTAAATAAAGACATGGTCAAAACAGGCAGGCGTCCAACAGGGCAAACAGGAGTATCAGAGGCGAGGCAAACACAAAATCCAGTAACAGGCGGTGGTCAGGTCAGGCGGCAAACAATCAGAATATCCAAAGACAGGCAAGGTCAAAACCAAGAGAACTAAGACTAAGGAAAACTCGGGAAACAACAACAGAACAGGCGAAACAATGCAACCTGCAGGTGAGTGGCTTGCTACAGTTTTTATAGTCCTGGAACAGGAAGTAGCAGCAGAGGGAGTGATCACAGATCACCCAGGGGTAAGAGCTCCCTCTGCTGGCTTGGTGACAGTTATATTTACACATGTAAAAAGACTGTTCTTTGAATACCCGAGTTTAAAAGGTCTCATCAGGTATTTCAGTGTCACAGTCCAGAGAGAGGGGATAGAGATCCGTCCAACAGACTCTTTAATTGATCACGATGATGATATGCTCTGTCTTGGACCATAAATCTTGGTTACTTGCCCCAAAATTAAAAATCTCATTCCTGAGTGGGTAAAATTAATGTGTTAATGTTGCAAGCTGTACTGTGACAGAGCCTGTTGGATCAGCTTGCCTTGTGGCACCAGGGTCTCCTGGAAAAATTCATGACATCTTGTTGCCTTGGGCCTCTTTGTGGAATTCGGCTCCTTGGGTTTCAATATTCAGATCAAATCTTAAAGTGTTTGATTCTCTTTAATATCTTACAATTTTAATGAAGGCAACTTGTGCTTAAGTCCAGTTTGATCGTCACCAGGAGGAGCAAACCAGGCACTCTCAACTCATTCACGTCCAAGCCACAACAAGCTAAAATTATGAACAAAGCCTACCTTAACAGAGCAATCAATAACGAACCAATGCAACATCTTCATGCAACCTATCAAAGGGCAGGCAATTTCAAAAAAGAGAATAAGAACAATACAATACTGCAAAAAAGTACAAGGAATTGTCATATCACAGGCCAAAACATTCATTTGAAACAAAACTTGAAGCACTGCAATCAACATAACAATGTTGTGTGTTCATTTCTTTCTGCAGTAACAGCAGTACTGAATACGACGACCTCACAGCCAGGAGTCAGTGGTAATGATGCTGAGGAGGATGAATCTCTATTACTTTTACTAATATATTTAGCTCATTAAAAATACAAACAAACAAGCAAAAATAACTAACAAAAAAACGATGACCCATTCTTCTACATTTATATTGTTTGTAATGAATAGATATCAAGTTGGTGAACGGTCCCAATCTATGTTCTGGAAGAGTGGAGGTTTTCCACAATGGAATCTGGGGAACAGTGTGTGATGATTTCTGGGATGCTACAGACGCGGCAGTGGTGTGTAGAGAACTGGGCTGTGGGATTGCTGTAGAGGCAAAGAGCAATGCTTATTTTGGACAAGGTTCTGGACAGATATGGTTGGATGATGTTCAGTGCCGTGGGAATGAATCTTTACTGAGAAACTGTTCATCAAGAGGATGGGGTTTACATGACTGTGGGCACAATGAAGATGCTGGAGTCATCTGCCAAGGTAAGTCAAAGATATTTATACAACTGTCGTATAGCTGTGGTTTATGAATTAATGTTTAATTTTTTTTACATTTCCAACGGCACAAAAAAGTTTTCCAATTATATACCATTTATAACTTTGTATGTTATGTCCAGTTGCTGGTGTAGACTAAAAGTATTGGCCTCGTCTCAGCGTCAATCACTGAGTTTTGTTTTAGTATGCAAAGTCACAGTCTCACTTCATGCATGGTATCTTTGTAGTTGGTTTTCCTAGCATGTTAGAATTCCCCCCAAAATCCTGCTTACTATCAATTTAAAAAGCATTTTCACTATGAGAAAGATTATACAAATCTAGAAAATTCTAGAATGGTAACGGACTTGAATCATCTGTTTTTTGGTTCTAGGCCAGCCACAAACAAGTACAGCACCATTGACAGGTAATTATGTGCCTTCCTACAAATAGGAACTATAGAGTTAATAACTGAGTTACATCATTATAAAAGTAATTAATTATCATGGTAAGTAACTATTTAAAGGTGTCAAATAACTTGGATGTCCCCAATATAAATGTTAAATTAATAAAAAATACACAAAATAGAATAAAATATTATAATCAATAAAATGCATACACAATGAGTGAGTAGCACATAATAGTTAAATGTGTGGGTTATATATATATAAGGTGATTTTGTTATATTTACACATGTAAAAAGACTGTTCTGTGAATACCCAACGTTAAAAGGTCTCATCAGGTATTTCAGTGTCACAGTCCAGAGACAGGGGATAGAGATCCATCCAACAGACTCTTTAATTGATCACGATGATGATATGCTCTGTCTTGGACCATAAATCTTGGTTACTTGCCCCAAAATTAAAAATCTCATGCCTGAGTCGGTAATATTAATGTGTTAATGTTGCAAGCTGTACTGTGACAGAGCCTGTTGGATCAGCTTGCCTTGTGGCACCAGGGTCTCCTGGAAAAATTCATGACATCTTGTTGCCTTGGGCCTCTTTGTGGAATTCGGCTCCTTGGGTTTCAATATTCAGATCAAATCTTAAAGTGTTTGATTCTCTTTGATATCTTTCAATTTTAATGAAGGCAACTTGTGCTTAAGTCCAGTTTGATCGTCACCAGGAGGAGCAAACCAGGCACTCTCAACTCATTCACGTCCAAGCCACAACAAGCTAAAATTATGAACAAAGCCCACCTTAACAGAGCAATCAATAACGAACCAATGCAACATCTTCATGCAACCTATCAAAGGGCAGGCAATTTAAAAAAAGAGAATAAGAACAATACAATACAGCAAAAAAAGTACAAGGAATTGTCATATCACAGGCCAAAACATTCATTTGAAACAAAACTTGAAGCACTGCAATCAACATAACAATGTTGTGTGTCCATTTCTTTCTGCAGTAACAGCAGTACTGAATACGACTACCTCACAGCCAGGAGTCAGTGGTAATGATGCTGAGGAGGATAAATCTCTATTACTTTTACTAATATATTTAGCTCATTAAAAATACAAACAAACAAGCAAAAATAACTAACAAAAAAACGATGACCCATTCTTCTACATTTATATTGTTTGTAATGAATAGATATCAAGTTGGTGAACGGTCCCAATCTATGTTCTGGAAGAGTGGAGGTTTTCCACAATGGAATCTGGGGAACAGTGTGTGATGATTTCTGGGATGCTACAGACGCGGCAGTGGTGTGTAGAGAACTGGGCTGTGGAATTGCTGTAGAGGCAAAGAGCAATGCTTATTTTGGACAAGGTTCTGGACAGATATGGTTGGATGATGTTCAGTGCCGTGGGAATGAACCTACACTGAGAAACTGTTCATCAAGAGGATGGGGTTTACATGACTGTGGGCACAATGAAGATGCTGGAGTCATCTGCCAAGGTAAGTCAAAGATATTTATACAACTGTCGTATAGCTGTGGTTTATGAATTAATGTTTAATTTTTTTTACATTTCCAACGGCACAAAAAAGTTTTCCAATTATATACCATTTATAACTTTGTATGTTATGTCCAGTTGCTGGTGTAGACTAAAAGTATTGGCCTCGTCTCAGCGTCAATCATTGAGTTTTGTTCTAGTATGCAAAGTCACAGTCTCACTTCATGCATGGTTTTTTTGTAGTTGGTTTTCCTAGCATGTTAGAATTCCCCCCAAAATCCTGCTTACTATCAATTTAAAAAGCATTTTCACTGTGAGAAAGATTATACAAATCTAGAAAATTCTAGAATGGTAACGGATTTGAATCATCTGTTTTTTGGTTCTAGGCCAGCCACAAACAAGTACAGCACCATCGACAGGTAATTATGTGCCTTCCTACAAATAGGAACTATAGAATTAATAACTGAGTTACATCATTATAAAAGTAATTAATTATCATGGTAAGTAACTATTTAAAGGTGTCAAATAACTTGGATGTCCTCAATATAAATGTTAAATGAATAAAAAATACACAAAATAGAATAAAATATTATAATCAATAAAATGCATACACAATGAGTGAGTAGCACATAATAGTTAAATGTGTGGGTTATATATATAAGGTGATTTTGTTATATTTACACATGTAAAAAGACTGTTCTTTGAATACCCGAGTTTAAAAGGTCTCATCAGGTATTTCAGTGTCACAGTCCAGAGAGAGGGGATAGAGATCCGTCCAACAGACTCTTTAATTGATCACGATGATGATATGCTCTGTCTTGGACCATAAATCTTGGTTACTTGCCCCAAAATTAAAAATCTCATTCCTGAGTGGGTAATATTAATGTGTTAATGTTGCAAGCTGTACTGTGACAGAGCCTGTTGGATCAGCTTGCCTTGTGGCACCAGGGTCTCCTGGAAAAATTCATGACATCTTGTTGCCTTGGGCCTCTTTGTGGAATTCGGCTCCTTGGGTTTCAATATTCAGATCAAATCTTAAAGTGTTTGATTCTCTTTGATATCTTACAATTTTAATGAAGGCAACTTGTGCTTAAGTCCAGTTTGATCGTCACCAGGAGGAGCAAACCAGGCACTCTCAACTCATTCACGTCCAAGCCACAACAAGCTAAAATTATGAACAAAGCCCACCTTAACAGAGCAATCAATAACGAACCAATGCAACATCTTCATGCAACCTATCAAAGGGCAGGCAATTTAAAAAAAGAGAATAAGAACAATACGATACAGCAAAAAAGTACAAGGAATTGTCATATCACAGGCCAAAACATTCATTTGAAACAAAACTTGAAGCACTGCAATCAACATAACAATGTTGTGTGTTCATTTCTTTCTGCAGTAACAGCAGTACTGAATACGACGACCTCACAGCCAGGAGTCAGTGGTAATGATGCTGAGGAGGATGAATCTCTATTACTTTTACTAATATATTTAGCTCATTAAAAATACAAACAAACAAGCAAAAATAACTAACAAAAAAACGATGACCCATTCTTCTACATTTATATTGTTTGTAATGAATAGATATCAAGTTGGTGAACGGTCCCAATCTATGTTCTGGAAGAGTGGAGGTTTTCCACAATGGAATCTGGGGAACAGTGTGTGATGATTTCTGGGATGCTACAGACGCGGCAGTGGTGTGTAGAGAACTGGGCTGTGGGATTGCTGTAGAGGCAAAGAGCAATGCTTATTTTGGACAAGGTTCTGGACAGATATGGTTGGATGATGTTCAGTGCCGTGGGAATGAACCTACACTGAGAAACTGTTCATCAAGAGGATGGGGTTTACATGACTGTGGGCACAATGAAGATGCTGGAGTCATCTGCCAAGGTAATACAATTGTCGTATAGCTGTGGTGTATGAATTAATTTTTTTTTTTTTTTACATTTCCAACGGCACAAAAAAGTTTTCCAATTATATACCATTTATAACTTTGTATGTTATGTCCAGTTGCTGGTGTAGACTATAAGAATTGGCCTCGTCTCAGCGTCAGTCACTGAGTTTTGTTTTAGTATGCAAAGTCACAGTCTCACTTCATACATGGTATCTTTGTAGTTGGTTTTCCTAGCATGTAAGAATTCCCCCCAAAATCTTGCTTACTATCAATTTAAAAAGCATTTTCACTGTGAGAAAGATTATGCAAATCTAGAAAATTCTAGAATGGTAACGGACTTGAATCATCTGTTTTTCGGTTCTAGGCCAGCCACCAACAAGTACAGCACCATCGACAGGTAATTATGTGTCTTCCTACAAATAGTAAGTGAGTTAATAACTGAGATACATCATTATAAAAGTAATTACCATCGTAGGCAAATATTTAAATGTGTCAAATAACTTGGATGTCCCCAGTATAAATATTAAATGAATAAAAAATACACTAAATGGAATAAAATATTATCATTAAACATTGTACACTAAGTTACGCTATTTTAACATTTCTGTGGGACAATGAGAGGGACGCCTATCAAATTGAATATATTATTGTATATTATCAACTCTCTATGGGCACATTGGGAATAGAATCGCCATAGTATTTTTTGTAGCATTATAATATTATCAAATTTTATTCATTAGAATAACCATTAATGTATATTTGCGATTCTATAAAAAAGGATAAAAAAAAGAAAAATAATTGTCATAAACTGTAACAAAGGCACCAGGCTGAGTTAGAATCCATATGCGGTTGTTTATTAAGGACAAGACAATAAACAGTACGATTGATACACAATAATGAAGAGAATGGTGGTAAAGTTATTGGAGGGTGGAGGAAATGAGTGGATGAAATGCGTTAAGTGTCTTAACGGATTGCAGCTTGGTGAGTTGCACCTGGTAACTTTTCATCAGTTCATTCTGGTAAGCGAACGCTGCTGGAAGATTAGATACTTTCGCTGGATTCGTGGGTGGTAAAGTATTCTGTAATGAAGGCACAGAGGCTGAGTTAGAATCCATATGCAGTCGTTTATTAAGGTCAAGACAACAAACAACTAGGCAGGTAGAGAGTTAGCCACACAAAGGCAGTCCGATCCATCAACATGTACAAGGGAATATCCAAAAGGCAAGGTAAGGAGTCACAATCCAATCAGGCAAACAATACAAAGGGGCAAAACTGAGAATCAAGAAAACAGGTAACCAGGCAGAAATCATACACAGGATAATAGGTAGAACGCTCAGTAAGGCAGGTGAACTGGCAATACGTTGAGCACATGTTGAGTCTTGAGTTAAAAAGCCTTCAAGCAGGAAATTATCACAGTAGAAGCAAAAGGATGAGTATAGCTAGTACTCAGGTGAGGGCTCCCTCTGCTGTCGGGCATTACATAAACGAAACTGTGATACCATGGATTCTACTTACTAATAATATCATAAAATGCACTTGGATTTAAACTAAGATTTGAGCTGGTGGGTTCATTAATATTTATCATGTTTTCTGTGTTCTTTCGCATTGATTTGCTGAAATTAAACAGGTATGACAATAGGAGAGAGCCAGAATAATTCCATGGAAGCTTGGTTGGCTTTCTTTTGAGCAGGGAAGTTAAAGGGGCAGCGACAGTACTGTAATCTCTGAGGAATCTGCAATAAAAATTTGCAAATCCCAGGAATAGCTGGAGTTCGTTGACAGTCTTGAGTTGTGGCCATTCTGTGACTGCCTTTACCTTGGTGTCATCCATCTTAACACCTTGATGGCTGATATGGTAACCCAGGAAGGAAGTCTTAGAAACATGAAATTCACACTTCTCCGCTTTAACATAGAACTGGTTCGGAAGTAGTCTTGAAAGCATGGTCTTGACATGGTTGACGTGTTCTGCCTCTGTTTTGGAATAAACCAAAATGTTGTCAATGTAAGCCACCATGTATTTGTTCAAAATGTCCTTGAAGATCTCGTTGATGAACGACTAGAGTCAATGATGTTACAGAGTCAAAGTGAGTCGATGGTACGCCAAATACAGATATGTTACATTGCGCATCCATTAAGATGAACTGAGCCTGTAATAAATGATTTAGTGGTCAGTAACAGTAACGGTGTTGTAACGGTGAAACAGTAATTTGTTTGAATGAAAAATAATGCTGTTAGTAATGCAGTTTATTTATTACAATGTTTTATTTCCGATCCCTGATGAAAAACTATTACATTTATTAGAGCATGTCTTCGGGGGAACAAACAAATGGACTAGAAAAGAAAAAAAAAATCAAACCTAACTGAATAATCAATTACAAGTACAACAAACTTACGTTACTTCCTAATGAAAAACAAAGCCCTAATAAGCAAATGAAGTACATGGAAAGGTTATAGCACAGGTCAAAACATTAATTTGAAAATAAATGCACTGCAATCAACATAACAATGTTGTGTGTTAATTTCTTTCTGCAGTAACAGCAGTACTGAACATGACTACCTCACAGCCAGGATTCAGTGGTAATGATGCTGAGGAGGATGAATCTCTATTACCTTTACTACTATATTTATCTCATTAAAAATACAAACAAACAAGCAAAAAAAAAGCTAAAAAAGATGACCCATTCTTCTACATTTATATTGTTTGTAATGAATAGATATCAAGTTGGTGAACGGTCCCAATCTATGTTCTGGAAGAGTGGAGGTTTTCCACAATGGAATCTGGGGAACAGTGTGTGATGATTTCTGGGATGCTACAGACGCGGCAGTGGTGTGTAGAGAACTGGGCTGTGGGATTGCTGTAGAGGCAAAGAGCAATGCTTATTTTGGACAAGGTTCTGGACAGATATGGTTGGATGATGTTCAGTGCCGTGGGAATGAATCTTCACTGAGAAACTGTTCATCAAGAGCATGGGGATCACATGACTGTGGGCACAATGAAGATGCAGGAGTCATCTGCCAAGGTAAGTAACGGCACAAAGTTTTCTAATTGTATACCATTTATGGCTGAATTACAGGGTCAAGATCACCAGCGACCTTAGGTGACCTTAGGAAAAGCTACCTTAGGACTACATTTAGCTTCATTTATAACTTTGTGTGTTATGATCAGTTGCTGGTGTAGACTAAACGAATTGGCCTCGTCTCAGCGTCAGTCGATGAGTTTTGTTCTAGTACGCAAAGTCACAGTCTCACTTCATGCATGGTATCTTTGTAGTTGATTTTCTTAGCATGTTACAGACACATGGTTTAGAGAATTCCTCCCAAAATCTAGCTTGCTATCAATTTAAAAAAACATTTTCACTGTGAGAAAGATTATACAAATCAGGAAAACCATTCTGGAACTTGAACTGTGATGAAGGGTCAGAGACGTCCGGAATCATTTGCAGCTCTTATTAAGAATGGTCTAACAGGGAGTGAGTCTTTGTGATGAATAAGAGTCAGAGCACTGCTTATGAAGGGCAGGGGTAATGAGGCACACCAGGGCCTTAGATTAGACCTAGGTACGGGGAATTGTGATCAGAATTCACGCGAGGGTTCCCCTTTGGCGGCGATTGGAGAGAGCCACAGAGGAGAGGTTTGTGACAGTAACAAACTTGAATCATCTCCCCTTTTCTGTTCCAGGCCAGGCACAAACAAGCACACCACCAACGGCAGGTAATTATGTGCCTTTAATTGACATTAAATTAAGTTGTGAGAAAAGTTTAGCAGGTAATATGGAATAATGTGATGATAACTGGGATTCTGCAAATGCAGTAAAATCCAACAGTTTACCTTAGATACAGTTGGTTAACGTTACTTAAATGTTTTACTTACTAGGTTGCATTAAGTTACAGTAACTTTCAAGGTAAATAAAACTATTAACTTACTGTTTTGAGTGACATTTACTTAAAATATTCAAGTAGCCACAAAGGAACCAATGACATCAATAAGTAAGAGGCAGTGGTGCACTAATATGTTTTTTATGTGCAAAATAATAACAAAAGAAGAAAAGAAAAAAATATTTCAACAAACATGCCATAAGCCACTGTAATGAGGAGGCAGAAGCTGGAGTTGAATCCTAACAATGTCTAGTGTCCAAAAAAAGAAAATTATTAAAATTATTAGAGATTGTGAGATATCATGTAGAGCATGTCTTCGAGAGAACATGCAAAAGGACTAGAAAAAAAAGTAATTAAGGAATCTAATTGAATAATTAAATTAAATATAGAACAAACTTACTTTACTTCCTAATGAAAAACAAAGCTCAAATAAATCCACAAAAAAAGTAGCGGGACACCCCCATGCTCTGTTTAACAGTGTGTGCTTGTAACGTAGACGAGGAGGCTGCGTTTGTATCCATACGCAGTAATTTATTGGGTACAAGACAAAAGAAAGATAATAAGGCAATAATAAGGCAGTCAGCAATAATAAGGCAGTCCGATCTGTTAACAAGTGCGTGGGAGAGTCCAAAGGCAAATTCAGGGAGGCAGGAAATGGGTTAATAAACAGAGTAACAGTCCGATTAGGCAGCTAAGCAAAAGAGCAAATCCAGGAATCGAGAAACAGGTAACCAGGCAAATATCATACATTAGAGTAACAGTCAGAATCAATGGAAGGACCGCTCGGTAAGGCAGGTAAACCTGCAATACCTCGCAATGGAACACATGGAGGACCTCTGGTTAAAAAGCCCTCAAACAGGAAGTAGGTGCAGAGGAAGTCAGAGGGTTGAGCACAGCTAGTACTCGGCCGAGGGTTCCCTCTGCTGGCTTGGAGTTAAAGTGCTTTCACGTCAACAAATATGACCTCTATTTTATTCGAGGCAACATTTGATCCAGTTTGATAGTGGATAGTTTGACAGCAGGAAACCAGGAACTGTCAACTCATTCACGCCCAAGCCACAACAAGCTAGATTCATAAACAGGGCCCACCTGAACAATTAAACCAATAACGCGCCAATACCACATCTTCATGCAACCTAACGAAGGGCAGACAATACATGGAAAAAAAGAAACAGAACAATGCAATAAAGCAAATAAAATACAAGTAATGGATATAGCACAGGCCAAAACATACGAAAACAAAAAAATACGAAACTTGTAGCACTGCAATCAACATAACAATGTTGTGTGTTCATTTCTTTCTGCAGTAACAGCAGTACTTAACACGACTACCTCACTGCCAGGATTCAGTGGTAATGATGCTGATGAGGATGAATCTCTATTACTTTTACTAATATATTTAGCTCATTAAAAATACAAACAAACATGCAAAAAAACTAACAAAAATTGTTTGTAATTTATAGCCATCAAGTTGGTGAACGGTCCCAATCTATGTTCTGGAAGAGTGGAGGTTCTCTACAATGGAATCTGGGGAACAGTGTGTGATGATTTCTGGGATGCTACAGACGCGGCAGTGGTGTGTAGAGAACTGGGCTGTGGGATTGCTGTAGAGGCAAAGAGCAATGCTTATTTTGGACAAGGTTCTGGACAGATATGGTTGGATGATGTTCAGTGCCGTGGGAATGAATCTTCACTGAGAAACTGTTCATCAAGAGGATGGGGATCACATAATTGTGGGCACAATGAAGATGCTGGAGCCATCTGCCAAGGTAAGTAATGGCGCAATAAAGTCCAATTATATACCGTTTATGGCTGAATTACAGGGTCAAGATCACCAACGGTGACCTTAGGAAAAGTCTATCCAAAGCTATGACTACATTTAGCTTCATTTATAACTTTGTATGTTATGTCCAGTTGCTGGTGTAGACTAAAAGAATTGGCCTCGTCTCAGCGTTAGTCAATGAGTTTTGTTCTAGTATGCAAAGTCACAGTCTCACTTCATGCATGGTATCTTTGTAGTTGATTTTCTTAGCATGTTACAGACATATGTTTTAGAGAATTCGCCCCAAAATTTAGCTTACTATCAATGTAAAAAACATTTTCACTGTGAGAAAGATCACAAATCAGGAAACCCATTCTGGAACTGGAACTGTGATGAAGGGTCAGAGACGTCCGGAATCATTTGCAGCTTTTATTAAGAATGGTCTAACAGGCAGTGAGTCAACAACGATGTCAGGTATATTGCAGGGAAAACAGAAACCGTAAACCGCACCAGGCTTGGGTCAGGGCAGGCAGCAAAACGTGTCTAAGCAGAGAGATCAAAGAGGCAGGCAGCAAACAATCAGGAAACAAGAGATCAGTCTAAATCACACACAGGCAAACAAAAGATAGATAAACGTTCAGAATTCTAAGCCAGGGCAAGGATAAAACTTTGTGATGAATGAGAGTCAGAGCACTGCTTATGAAGGGCAGGGGTAATGAGGCACACCAGGGTCTTAGATTAGACTTAGGTATGGGGAATTGTGATAAGAATTCGGAGGAGGGTTCCCCTTTGGCGGCGATTGGAGAGAGCCACAGAGGAGAGATTTGTGACAGTAGCAAATCTCCCCTTTTTTGTTCCAGGTCAGGCACAAGCACAGCACCATCGGCAGGTAATTATGTGCCTTTAATTTACATTAGATTAAGATCAAGTTTAAACACAAAAAGTTTATCAGGTAATATGGAATAATGAGATGATAACTGGGATTCTGCAAATGCAGTAAAATCCAACAGTTTACATTAGATATAATTGGTTAACTTCACTTAGTTTTTTTATTTATTATGTTGTATTAAGTTACAGTAACTTTCAAGTTAAATACAACTATTTACTTACTTTTTTTGAGTGACATTTACTTAAAATATTCAAGTAGCCACAAAGGAACCAATGACATCAATAAGTAAGAGGCAGTGGTGCACTAATATGTCTTTTATGTGCAAAAAAACAACAGAAGAAGAAAAATAAAATTCAACAAACATGCCATAAGCCACTGTAATGAGGAGGCAGAAGCTGGAATTGAATCCATATGCGGGCATTTAATAAGTACAGGGGTGGTAATCACAAATGTTAAGGCAGGCAGAGATATCAACAAGTTCAACGGGAATCCAAAGGACAGTGGTCAAGAAACAGGCAATGGGTCTATACCAGTTTGTGAGTCCAATCAGGCAAACAACAGAAGGGTAGGTCTTGGAATCGTTAATCAGTAAAACAGGCAGAGATCATACACATTGCAGGTAAACAGAACAATGAGATAGAACACTTGGTAAGGCAGTAGAACTGGCAATTCTACGCATCGTGCTCATGGATGGCCTTTGCTTATAAAGGTCACAAACAGGAAATTCAGGTAGAGCGAGCAGAGGGGTGGAGTGCTGCTAATACTTTTTGTTCCAATAAGTAAAGTTGCAGCTTCACTTCTGGCTCTGCATCTTTGCAGTCAACTTTCTTAGCATGTTAAAGGCAAACGTTGTAACATATAACAGTGTTGCATATTTGTGTGTTCATGTCTTTCTGCAGTAACAGCAGTACCGAACACGACTACCTCACAGCCAGGAGTCAGTGGTAATGATGCTGAGGAGAATGTATCTCTATTATTATTACCAGTGTTGGGAGGGTTACTTTGGAAATGTAATAGGTTACAAATGACAAATTACCCAACTTAAAATGTAATTTTATAAGTAGTGTAACTTTTCAATTACTTTATTAAAGTAATGTAACATATTCGATTTGATTGGAGTTTAAATATTTGAACGCAAAGCTTCCATGAAGAAAGAGGTTGCTAGCGAGCGTCAAGTTTAGACAGACATTTAAGGTATACGGTGTAGTCATACCACTTTTGTTACACAAGTTTTCACCACATAAGTAATGGAGTACTAATATTTACAGTACTTGTTGATTATCTTGTAACACAAGAGAGCGAGTTCACCATACCAGGATGATAGAATTAAGAAAATTGCACACATAATTTAATTTAGTATTAATTTTTTATTACGAAACGCAAAACAGTTACTCCCCAACACTGACTATTACTACTATATTTATCTATATAATACGAACAAACAAGCAAAGAAAAATTATGACCCATTCTTCTACATTTATATTGTTTGTAATGAATAGCTATCAAGTTGGTGAACGGTCCCAATCTATGTTCTGGAAGAGTGGAGGTTTTCCACAATGGAATCTGGGGAACAGTGTGTGATGATTTCTGGGATGCTACAGACGCGGCAGTGGTGTGTAGAGAACTGGGCTGTGGGATTGCTGTAGAGGCAAAGAGCAATGCTTATTTTGGACAAGGTTCTGGACAGATATGGTTGGATGATGTTCAGTGCAGTGGGAATGAATCTTCACTGAGAAACTGTTCATCAAGAGGATGGGGATCACATAATTGTGGGCACAATGAAGATGCTGGAGTCATCTGCCAAGGTGAGTGTATGGCTGTGTTTTATGCTCAACAATTTTTTCTAATTATACAGTATTTATGCCTCAGTTTTGGTGCCAAGATAACCAATCACAACTATATAGCCACATAAACTGTCTAGTACATTTGGTTAATAATAGCACCCTTATTGCAATTCATAATAAAAGTATTAATTTCTCATAAATTTTCTACAACTATCAAAAATAGCAAATGAAAAAAATAATAAAAACAACAACATTGATATCAATTAGTGGGTTAAAACATCTTACCTATGGCGCTGGTAATGTAATTAAATTGCAACAAAAATTCCTGAAATATTGGGACAAAACTTGAATAAAATAGACTTTCAAATCACATGATAACACAATATTTGATTCACAATGGAACATAAAAAAGTTTAAACATGCACTTTCATCCATTAAATGATCTCATTTTAAAATTGATGCCTGCTACAGGTCAACAAAGGTCTGAAAAAGCAAGATTTTTTTAGCCCTTTGATTCAAATTCAGCTGGGAGAACATGTAGTAACTAATTAAGCAAACTAAAAAGAGTGAAATGGTTACCTTATGAAATTAATTCCTCATAAATCTTGAACATCAGGAACAGGACAGTCATGTCCTACTTGATAGAGAGTCTGACCTGTAACCCAAAGGTTATATCAAAGTTTTACATCTGAAAGAGAGGTGTATCTACGCATATCTGAGAAATTATTTTAAGATCACTTTTAGGATGATTTCTGCGCAACATTTATAAATGAGGTCCCAGATCTTTCACCTATAGAGGGTGTATGGCACATCATTCATGCAAAAATATGTCGAAGATGACTACAAACTCTTCAGCAGCTTGAAAACTGTATCAGGCAAGAATGGACCCGACACCAAAGGTCCAACACCAAAACTCCATAAAATCGTAACCTCAATTCCAAGGAATCTTTAAACTTCTTTTCAAAACAGAGATGCTACACCATGGTAAACATGCCCCTGTCCCAGCTATTTTGAGACATGTACAAGGTGTAAATTTTGAAATGTTCATTTTGTGCATGAAATTTTACAAATTTCTGGAATTGCAGTTGTAGTTTGTATGAATTAGAAATGTTCCAGCTGCTTTATTCATTATTTGGTTTACCTCTTAGCTTTCAGTGACCCTTGTTCTGAGCTCAACTGCACTGAACATGAATGGTGTGGAGAGAAAAATGGAGTTTATGGCTGTTTCTGTAACGAGAGTCATAGAAGACATGACCCAGACTCATTTGGTTTGACTTATTGCAACAATTCAAATCTAAATTTTAAGTAATCAATCAAATTTTTATTAAAGGTACTTTTGTGTTCTTACTCCTTTGTCAGATTTCTCTGAGGTTTGTGAAAGCAGCTCTGGATCCATGTCTCTGTCTCGTTGTCAACTCTTTGAGGCTGGTTTTGCTATTAACAATTTACACCTCAATGACCCCAGCTGCAGAGGAACAGTCTGGAATGGCAGGGTGGAGTTTTATTTTGACAACAATGAACACATCTGTGGTACAAGTCTTGTGGTATGAGATATTATGTATAGTATATGCTATTTAAACACTCATTTTAATAAACTGAATAACCTTAAGTTCAACTAAGAGTTCCAAGCTTTTTAAAAACCCTTTCCAACCTTTTTTAGAGTTGAATTAAATTTTAACTAAAATGTTGTGTTCACAGGCCAATGGCACCCATTTCATGTATGAGAACTTCATTTTTGGAACTTCAGGCTCAACTGAAGGTCCCATCAGCAGGAAGAAAATTCTGAAGCTAAATTTCAACTGTATATATCCCCAAACCCAAACACTTTCTATGAATATGGAAATCAATCCACTAGAGAGGTGGGAAAGGTGTCCTGTCTGTGTGCCAATTTATTTCACAGAACAACAACAAAAAACATATGTTAATTTTCTGTAAACAAAGAGCACATATGCTACTGTATAACCCTAAAATAGAGTTGTTAAATTGATACTGAACGTAAAATTTTTTCCACACCTCCACTTTACTGTTATTTCCACAGCATTGTCCACAAGAAGCTTCCTGCAGGTCAAGGGAGATATCAGGTCAGGATGGTTCCATTTCAGGATGCAGGGTTTTCCCAGTTCTTCAATGGAAGTGTAAATGTGGAAGTGAATCAGCAGATATTTGTGGAAATTCGTGTTGAGGGGGTTGATAGCCGTCAGTTTGCCACAGTGATTGACAAATGTTGGGCGACACCTGAGAATGATCCTCAACACTCTGTGCACTGGGACCTTATCAGTGGAGAGTAAGACTTTGATTGTGTTTGAGTTAGTGTAAGATCTTAAAAGCTACAATATCAACACTTTATTTTGATGCTTTACAAGACAGAATTATAATTTTTGGGACTTTCTGAAAGAAACCACTATAAATTGGGCAATTGTCCTATCGGTAAGCCCTGCTCCCTTAGTTACTGTTGCTTCCTCTGACAAACAAACAGGGTTGCTCACTGTCTTACAATT
Source organism: Puntigrus tetrazona (assembly GCF_018831695.1). NCBI lineage: Eukaryota > Metazoa > Chordata > Actinopteri > Cypriniformes > Cyprinidae > Puntigrus > Puntigrus tetrazona. The sequence continues at coordinate 18,695,197 of NC_056702.1, read as the reverse complement.
AAAGCTGCAGTGTGAAAAACTTGTCCCGTGATGTTTTGTATATGACAACATCCCGAAGAAACACTATTGATGTACCACAAGGAATGAAGTGAAATGTAGACCTTTGTTTGTGTTTTGACCTACATTGGATAAGATGGACTCACAATACCTTAGACTCACAAACATTTCAGCCAGTGATACCCAGCTGAAGCATAAGATAACAATAACCTTCTGCTTGAGCAGACGAAAATTGTAAGTTAATAAGTGTATGACAACCAGAAAATTAAAGTTTTTGTCTTTATTTGGATTGAGGTTGAATGCTTAGGGATATTTAGTTCTGTTTTGTACAGATTCAGGAAATGGAATAAAATCAATTACATTGCTTATCATCTCAGGATACATTGAATCAGTGTTAGAATTACCCCAGACACATCGTTTTTCCTTTTTTTAAGCATAAACCCCATAAAAATGACGCAAGCTTCCAATGTTTCTCTATGACACTGAAACAAATATCTGAGATCTGCGTTCCATGCAACTGCTGTTCAACTGCCATTGGCTCATCTGCGTTCGGAGGGAGGAGGTTACCGATAGGCCAATTAGTGATTTTGCAAATGATTTTATTTATTTTATACATAGTCCCAGGTTCATTTATTCTCCACACATTATTTATAAAGTTTAAGAAACTGACTTGTTGTTTGTCGCTTCTGATATTCTAAGGTGTCCGAGTCCAAACGATGAGACAGTGCAGCTGCTGCAGAATGGAGTTTCCGTATCCAGCCATTTCTCTTTCAGGATGTTTGTCTTCAGTGCAAACTCCACAAAGGTTTACCTGCACTGTACTGTTTACCTTTGCCTTCTGACAAGAAATCACTGCTTAACTGTGAGTTTACAAACTGATATATTTTTTATATTTTTTTCAACGTGGTTACAGTAGTTTTGTGTGTGTGCATGTTTATTGTAAAATTCCCCTTTAAAGGTGTCATTGACACAAAAGTAAATAAAAAAAGTTACATTCATGCCAATACAAAACATCATTTTCTCAAAGATAAACCTAGAGTAAGAGATGCATACTATGAGCCGATCTGGCTACGGAATCGCGCCTGTTATGTTACTCAGACCAGACAAAAATCTTCAAACCATAAAAAGACCTTTTGGTGTTTAGTGTTTCAGTGCTTCAGGGTCAACAGGACACAGTTTAACAAAGTTTTTAAGTTTTCTGTGAAGTTGAGACCTTAAAAATGATACCAAACATGAAAGAAACAACAGGTTCACAAGACACATGGTATAATGTCTTATTCTTAATGATCTTTAAGCCAAGAAGAAGGAGTTGAGGCAGGAAGGGCAGAGGTGAAGAGGGTGTCGTAAAACAACAGAGAGAGAGAGGGTGTTGTTTGCTGTCTTTGAGAAGGGACCTCCAAAGAAACTAAGGATTTCAAATTAGTTTTATTGCACGGCAGGTTTTTGGTTTACTTCCATAAGGAAATCAATTTGTGCCTTACAGATCTGTCAGTTTTGGCCACTATCGTATGGATATTAATTTAAAGAATAACTCTCATCTAATCATCTAAATGCATAAATAATACACAGCTTAACTATCATGTACTTTATTCTCTTTTAGCAATGCGACTCTGGATCCCACTGGAGAGAGAGCAGGTCTGCAGAATTCCACGACAGTGCTTCCCTTTCCATGGGTCCCCTAATGTTGTCTGAGAGGAATTAAGGTATTTGTTCCCCATCTAATTAAGTTTTAAAAATATGCTATATGTCTGTTTTGAATTCATTGTTTATCACTTCGTTATATTCATTGTTCACAGATAATAAGGCCCTGTGCAACAGAAGATATCTACGGCTTCACGTCTGTCTGGTTCTTTGATTATATTTTTTGTTTCTCTGCTAAGCGTTCTGATTGTTTTCTATCATCTACTTTATATTTTTTCAAAGAATATTCCTTGTTTTATATATTTCTCAAATCTCTCTAATGAATGCGATACTACCTTGCTACAATATAATGCAAATCATGCTCTTAAGATACTTTTTTGTTTTTTTAGTAAATTCTGTTTTTCAAACCAGCACATATATATTGTTCATTATGAAGTGCATTATTATGGGAGCCATTTGGTCCAAATAACGTGTTTAATGTGTGGGGTACAATCATTTTATGCAGGCATAATTCTCTTTATCTATGCTATAATACAAATAAACAAACATTGTATTGTCTCTGTGATTTATTGTTTATGCTTTGCTTCCCATGCTGTGGGCTAATATTGCCCTTCCAGAATGTTCCTCCTATGGATAGAAACAACAAAAAGCAATATAGCCTTTAAATATTTGAGGGATAAATATTTGATTTGGGAATTATTTAATTCTGCAGATTGGGCCAAAATTTGTAATGGCATATTCCCAATGTGCACTCTTTCTTTACAAGAACAACGTTTCAAAAATGTTCATAGAATTTACTTCATATAAGACATATAAGGGTGCACATCATGTATTCTGGTCCTGTGATCGCATCCAACCATTCTGATAAGGGTTCACTTAATGTTTTATTTCATCTCCTTCACTGTATTTGTTGAATGACATTCCTAAAGATCTCTTTGACTCCAAGCCTTTGTTTAAAACCCTTTCATTTTTGGCTAAAAAAACATTCTATTGAAGTGGTCTACACCCCAGGTTCCAACTGTCACTATGTAGAAACCCCAGCTGTCTTGCTTTCTTCCTCTGGAGAAATTAACTTAAAATTAAAATTAACTCAATCATAAGTTGGACAAATTTTGGAGACTTTAAGAACCTCTTTGTTTGTTTTTACTTTCCTGTCATCTGTTGGTACACAAATAATATTGTATGGTGTTTGGTTAATAGTTTAAAAATGAGAAAATTCTGAGAGGAATATTTTGCCAGATAAAGTGAGCAGGAGAGAGAATGGAGTTTAAAGACAGACGGGACTACACTGTAGAATGAAAGAATGTAGTGTAATGTAGTTCCCTTGTTTTTAAGTGTATGAAGCCCTGATGTTACACACCACAGTACAGTAGGTGGCGGTATGCACCTGGATAAGTTGGTTGCAACCTGCCAATAAACATAGCCTGTGTGCATTCTATTCATCCTAAATTATATGTGATTTTCAATACTATTAAGGGCAGATAGGGTGGATAGTATGTACATTGAGATGCAGCGCTAGAGAGAGGGACTGGGAATGTTGTTTGAGACAAGAACCCCAACGGTCAACAGTGTGGGTGTTTTCCACGAGCGATAAAGATAATTCTGACGAGTTGTTTGTAATCGAAAATAAAAAATATTTGAGCAAACAGACAAAACAGAACAGAAGAATGAGTGTAGACTGTACCTGCCTTCTTTTTGCATGTAGGGCCCTTGAGCCATTTGTCAAGCCAAGTCCTGGCTTAGCGACAATTGTGTTGACACCATGCAGCCTACCACAAATGAATACAGAATTGTTGCATAATCCTCTGCCTTGTGTGGAGTTTCTTTTCAACACATGTCCCTTTGTTGCTTGAACCTGTTTCACACCATTCGTATCTATGTCTCTAATATTTCCCAGATGCTTTAACATTATGCCTGTCCAATGTTACCAAGTATGGTTAGCTTGAGTTGTTGCACAATTGACCTGTCAGTAAGCCCATCCTCCTAAAATGCTGAAGAGCCAATGGCAGTCGAGTATCAGTTACTCTGCAATCGGAACTCCGATATCTCTAGGTTTCAATGGAAAATATTGAAAAACTTTTAACACTGAATTCCAGGTATGGGAAGGGCTATGGAATTTATTTCATTCAATTTCTTGAACCCAAACAACAGAACAAAACATCTGTAAGCCTTCAACCCTAATCCCAATGAAGACAAAAGCATTCATTTTCTGATTGTCATACTCAGAAAGCTATCTCTGGGTACAACTACAGTGCCACTCCATTTTAAACTGGATAAATATAAATTAAATTGTACACTGTACTACATGAACAGTGTTGGCCCTGCATGTTGTCATTATGTATTTTCAACAATGGAATAGATGAGAAGGGAACAGGAGCAGATAATAAGCGCTGATTTTCTTGTTTCATTTAAGCATTATCCTTGTCTTCATTAAATCCCCTGTAAAACACTACAACACGTTTATTCTCTTGGAGTTAATCATTCAAAACTGTTTTGGTGAATGCAATAAAACTGACTATTAAAATCAAATAAAAATGTATAATCTCTATTGCAGGTAAAACGCTGCTCGCTGGTTGTCCAGCATCTTCAATAAACAAGCTTCAGTTAGTGCAGAACGCAGCCGCTCGAGTTCTTACCAGGACAAGGAAATATGATCATATAACCCCAGTTTTATCCTCCCTGCACTGGCTGCCTGTTCATTTCCGAATTGATTATAAAGTACTGTTACTGACTTACAAGGCTCTAAATGGTTTAGCCCCCATTTATCTGACCAGCCTTCTGTCAAGCTACAACCCGTCACGCTCTTTAAGATCTCAAAACTCAGGGCTCCTGGTAGTTCCTCGTATAGCAAAGTCTACTAAAGGTGGTCGAGCGTTTTCACATTTGGCTCCCAAACTCTGGAATAACCTTCCTGCAAATGTTCGGGATCAGACACACTCTCTCAGTTTAAGTCTAGGCTAAAGACATATCTTTTTAGCAAAGCATACTCATAAAGATTCACATAAACCTATGCTACAGTACATCGTGATTCCCAATAGTATGAATGGCCGCTACTCTAATTATCCTTTTGTCTCCACCTCGGGATGTACATCCCGAGGCATCTAGTTACCGAGCCTCTCCAGTGGACCCAGTGAGGAGATGACCTTCCTGCAATGACGTCGAGGAAAACTTAACCTTCTGTCTGGACTAATTCTCTCTTGAACTTTCTGCATTGTAATTCATCCTGCTGTTTTGTAACGCATCCTGCTGTGTAGTGACTTGCTTTTGTCTGTGGAATGATTTGCTTTTGTTATGTAATAATTTGCTTTTGTGAAGCTGCTTTGGAACAATAGCCATTGTAAAAAGCGCTATACAAATAAACTTGAATTGAATTGAATTGAAAAACACAAAATTAACCCCAAAAAAAATCCCAGTCCCAACCTCTGATGGTGTGACCTGTGAATGTGACCGTTTATATGGAAGTCTTAAAAGAGACTACAGTGAAACATAAAGTCATTATCTATTAAAAATCTAGGCTTCACAAACTTTTAACCAGACAAAGCTTCAGGAGGGAAGACAGTATGCAAATAAGAAAAAAGAAAGCAATACATTTCTAATGTAATTAAGTATTCGATGATATTTAACCCTTGTGCAAGTTTTTAGACATTTTTGGCTGGATTTGTGACATGGCTTATTAATTGTGATCCAAGATAACGGGACAGGACATGACCAGCCTCCCAACAGCTTTCATGGACATCTAGTTGTTTCTTTTTTTGTAGACCATTTGGAAATTTCAGAAATGGCCCCATTGTTAACTGCAAAAATCTGTTTTTATTTTTGAATAATGGGGCAAGTCAACTGATTTTGTTTTTTCAACAATAGAGATTTGACTATTTCATTACATTTAAGCCAAATGCTGCTCAAATGTTGCCTTCAAACCTTCAAACCTTCAAACTGGCAGTAGTTAAGCCTCTTATTAAGAAACTACATCTTGATCCCAAAGACTAAAATTACAGTAAATTACAGTAAATTACAGACCAATCTCTAATCTCCCTTTTCTGTCAAAGATACTAGAAAAGGTAGTATCCTCACAACTGTATTCCTTTTTAGAAAAAAATGGTGTCTGTGAGGATTTCCAATCAGGTTTTAGACCGTACCATAGTACTGAGACTGCTCTCAATAGAGTTACTAATGACCTGCTTCTATCATCTGATCGTGGTTTTATCTCGTTATTAGTACTATTAGATCTTAGCGCAGCATTCAATACTATCGATCACAACATTCTCTTGGATAGACTAGAAACTAAAACTATGTTGGCATTAGAGGAAGTGCCTTAGCATGGTTTAAATCATATCTATCTGACCGCTATCAGTTTGTAGCAGTAAATGAAGAGGTCTCATAACGCTCAAAAGTGAAATATGGAGTTCCTCAAGGCTCAGTGCTAGGACCTTTACTTTTCAACCTATACATGTTACCTCTGGGAGATATAATCAGGAGATATGGTGTAAGCTTTCACTGCTATGCTGATGATACTCAGCTCTATATTTCAGCGCAGCCTGGTGATACACACCAAATTGAGAATCTAACAGAATGCATAGTCGATATAAAAAGCTGGATGATGAGTAACTTCCTAATGCTAAATTCTGAAAAAACAGCGGTGCTAATAATTGGACCTAAAAACCCCACATATAATAATCTAGAACACAGCCTATCACTTGATGGCTGCTCTGTTAATTCTTCATCATCAGTTAGGAACCTAGGTGTGCTGTTTGATAGCAATCTTTCCTTCAAAAACCATGTTTCTAGCATCTGTAAAACTGCGTTTTTCCATCTTAAAAATATATCTAAATTACGACCTATGCTTTCAACCTCTAATGCAGAAATATTAATTCATGCGTTTATGACCTCAAGGTTAGATTACTGTAATGCTTTATTGGGTGGTTGTTCTGCACGCTTGATAAACAAACTTCAGCTTGTCCAAAATACAGCAGCCAGAGTCCTTACTAGAACTAAGAAGTATGATCATATTAGCCCGGTTCTGTCAACACTGCACTGGCTCCCTATCAAACATTGGATAGATTTTAATACCCTATTAATTACCTATAAAGAATGGTTTAGCTCCTCAATACTTGAGCGAGCTCTTATCACATTATAGTCCTGCCCGTCCGCTGCGTTCTCAAAACTCTGGCCATTTGATAATACCTAGAATATCAAAATCAACTGCGGGCGGCAGATCATTTTCCTATCTAGCACCTAAACTCTGGAACAATCTCCCTAACTCTGTCACACTCTGCCAGTTTAAATCTAGATTAAAGACACATCTTTTTAACTTAGCCTACACATAACCCCCCAACATACTTTTTATTATTCAAATCTGTTAAAGGATTTTTAGGCTGCATTACTTAAATTTGCTGGAACCGGGAACACTACTCCTAAAATACAATGTACTTGTGACTTCTTTCTCAGTCTGTTTTCACAGTTTGTTAAGTGCTGGGCGTCCCGTCAGAGGAGAACTGACCCCAACTGAGTTTGGGTTCTCCCAAGATTTTTTATTCTTCATTTTGTATGGATGGGGTTTTGTTTCCTTGCTGCTGTCGCCCCTAGCTTGCTTTGTTGGGGACACTTAACCTCTAGTGATTATCGTCGAATTGATTACAGAGACCGTCTCTGCATTTAATAACAAATTGGTCACTTTTGTCATTATATATCCCTGTCATTGTACTCTTCTACCTTATACTGTACAGTGCTTTGATGCTACCTAGCGCTATATAAATAAAAATGATTGATTGATTGAATTTCTTCTTTGTGAGCAAAGAAATTCATACAGGCATGGAATTACTTCCATGTAAATGATGACAGCGACAGAGGACTGAGGTGGAGGGAAGGAGGAGCCTGACAGAGCCGGTGGGATGGAGGGACGAGGCGAAGCCGGAGGAGAGGAATCCCGAGGCGATGGATGGTCGACGACAGACTAATGCGAAGCTGGAGGGACGATGGAGCCTTGTGGAGCTGGAGGACTGATGGACCATTGTAGAGAGGAGGGAGCTAGGAGCCCAGGGGGAGCCGATGGGTCTACGAGCCGATGTGGAGTCCGGGACTTGGAGGCGGGACGGTGAGGTGAGGGATCCTCCACCCACGTCAGCGATGGAGACCGGCAGACCCGTGGCGAGCTCCAGATGGTGAGCTGAGGATGAGCACAGGGGCTGCTGGGATCCATTGACGTCGTATGGTAAGGGCGGGAGGTGTCCGGGTAGCGGGAGTCATTGGCGAGGAGGAGGAATATCTCTGTATATTCCTCGAGAGAGCAATCCCCCTGCTCCAGCAGGAGGATGAGGAAGTTCGGGTCTTTATACGGGGAATCCATTATAAAAATAAAAGGGAATAAACGCCGCTATGCTTGTACTTTTGTACGGTCCGATCTTCTGTCACGTGTGTGGTTAGCAGGAGAGCACACAACGAGCATAAAGGTAAATAAAGCATTTTAATCTACTCAGAGATGAAAATAAACAATATAAAAAATCACACGCACATAAAGATGAGATCGGACAAACAGAACTGAAACCACAGGACTAAAATACACCAGGTAAATCACTAAATTAACTACACACGGCTGAAGACAATAAAGACAATTAATGACAAAAACAATAACAAAGACGTGACAATATGAACTCTACCCACTCTGCTCTGCTTACATGACTTGGTACAAACTGGAAAGGTCAAGAACGTAGTTTATGGGGTATGTTATCTATCTTGTTTGTAAAGTACCTTAAAAAAAACATTCACAAACAGTATCTGGGTCATAAAAATGCAGATCAGTAGAAGGATTTATAAGGAGTTAATTTTGGAGAAAAAAAAATGGCTTCTGGCATGGCTGATATAGCCAGCTCCACGTCGGTAACCAAGGTGATGCTGATGGTCCTTCGGGACGCTAATGCATTCTTTATAACAACTTGTTTACCATATTATTAATGATTTCACACGTACTTATGTTTATATAAATAAATTTAGATTAATCTAGATTCTAGAAACTGGACTAAATTGAGTTCTCTCTTGCATTGTCAAATTTATCCATATGCCTACTCTTCTCTTACTCCCACATAGTGAGATTTGAAGATCTTATAAGGCGTGCAGCAAGTGTATGTTAGCTGTTGTTAGCTGTATGTTATCCTGCAGGATAGAGCAGGAAAGGCTATGATATGTTGGAATTTAATTTATTCATCTAACTTCCGAAACCATGCAGCAGATTCACTCTGAATGAATCTTATCTCAAACAAATCTTCCCTTCCTTACATGTTTTGTCTTGTCTTGCAATCTCCAAATGGAGCTTATTGAGCTGCAGTGTCATGACACGCTCAAGTCAAAATATGACTCTGTCGGTGCTGCTCAATTTCCACCTTACCTCCCTGACACGCTGCCCGAACTCCGTGCCCAAGCTGCGCAAATGCTCTCTATGTTCGGGAGCACATATCTGTGTGAGCAACTGTTTAATGAAGTTGAACAAAACACCACATAGGAGTCGTCTCACCGATGAACACCTTCATTCAGTCCTGAGGATTTCCTCTGCGCAGAACCTGACTCCAGAAATTGATGCACTTGCATGTAAAAAGCGATGCCAAGTATCTGGCTTGGACCCATGTGCATCATCAGAGTAAATGAACAGTGAAAAAAACTAAAATGAATAAATATTATTTTATTTACTGATGGCATGGTCTGTTCAAAGTTGAAAGAGATATTTTTTTTAGGTGTTGGCCTTGATGGTCTGTGATGAAAAGATTTAGGTTACAATTCAAATGAATAAAGTTAAAGATATAGAAGCCTGATATTTTTTTCAGTTTTTGTTGTTTATTATTTTCTTAAACCTGTTCTGGTTTCAGTATTTAAGCAAAAATTCAATTGTAATATATGAGGATGGTTAATACAGTAGTTTACTGTATCTTAAATTAATTAAAAAAAATTGGTCTGGCCCTCGACAATGTTCTTTTTTTAATTTTGGCCCTCTGTGAATTTGAGTTTGACAAGCCTGAACTAGGCTATAAACTAGTGTCTCTGTGTCACGGAGCGCAGACAGAACAAACCAGCAGTAGCATCATTTTATTCTGAACACATGCATTGACAAGTCCCTCCCCTACACATCTCACCGATCCAGCAAATAAATATTCTTAAAAAAAATGAAATAAATTAAATGAAGAAACATAATGGATTTAGACATTTAGAAATAAACCCTTGTTAAAATGCTTTTTCTGGTTAAATATTAGGCTGATAAACAATTAATTACACATATTTAATTAGTTTCTTTTACTTTCTTTAACCATGCATGCACACCTCGAGAAGCCTTTTCCTTCAGTGACTAGCTAGAGATAGCCCAAGCTGTTGTCACTAGTTTAGAAATGTAATAGCAATGCACCTCAGTGTGTGCATTCATTTTCAATAATTCAATGGTCTGTTGTCAGTTGTTACTTAAATACATGTCTTCTTTCTGAAATTCCTGGCATTTCTTAAAATATATTTAGGCAGCAAATCCTGTTAAAAAAATCCAGCATATTCTGGTTAGCTATATTTTTCAGGATGGCTGCTCATTTGAGCTGGTTTAAGCTTGTCATGTGCTGAATAACCAAAACAAATGCTCTGTAAGGCGTAGAATTTAACAAGAATTTTCAAAAGAAATCGCAAATTGTATTTTCAATTGTGTTTTTTTAGAAAAGTAAAAGCTCCATTGTTTAAAGCATCTGACTGCATAAATAAGCTCATCCTAATTATCCTGTATTTTTTCTCTTTTAGCACTGTGACTCTCGATACCTTTAGAGAGAGGTCGGTGGAGTTCCTTAATGGTGCTTCCATTTCCACGAATCTTCTGATTTTGTCTGAAAGGATCAAAGGGTTTTTTATTCATCTAATTCAGTTGTGTGATGCATTGTTTATGCATATTTTAAAAAGCTAAATGGTATTTTTGTTGCTTGACACACCTGTTTTAATCATCTTAACTAATGTTACTGTTTTTTTTTTTTTTTTCGTTTTACGCTGGAGTAACATGTGTTTCTTTTGTCATTAAATTGTGGTGTAGAATCGTTAGAAACAACATCTAGAATATGACATAATAATAATAATTTTCTTTGTCTGTTACATTATAAATAAAGAGTGTCTTGTCACTCATATCTCATAGGACTCATATCATCCTGCACATAACTTATTTGAACTCTTGCCATCTGGTAAACGTTACAGGTCCGTCAGAACACCTACAAGATTTATGGACAGTTTTTATCTTAAAGCTATTACAACACTGGGCACTGAACTGAAAAAGCATTCTCTAACCTTTTAAGGTAAAGCACTTTAGCAACACTTTATTATTAAGGTGGACTAACAATAAGTAATTTTGCAACTACATGTCAATTAGCAGTCATTAGTGTATTAGTAGACAGTCTGCTTAAATATCTTCTAACGCTTTATTTTGATGGGTCCACAACATACAACATACAGATTATAAGAAACTTTGCAAATATCTGTCCAATTATTCAAATAACTCTAAACCTACCCTAACAGTCGAATAATGATTAATTAAAAAAATACGCATTTAACAAGTATTTTTTTAATTACTATTTAATTTTATATTACAATGTATTTTGTATTTAATTTTTAGCTATTTACCATTCTTTTGTTCCATCTATCATTCTGTTTACTTCTCTATCTATAAAGATGTGATACCAATGATGACCAGTAGGAATCGTGGAAGGCGGATGAGTTCTTGGAGACTGGAGAAACCACGGAAGCATCTTCTGTAGTCCAATTTTTGACTTTGGAAGTTGTTCCCTTCCTCTATAAAACAGCATCAACAGGCTGCAGTTGAGCTATAGGCACAAAACAACAATCATTCTACACACAAACTGAGCTCTGAACATTATTTTAGCACTAGTACTATGCTAACATTTACCTCTTCACATAGAAGAGCATGTATCCGTTCATGGCCATGTTACTTGATGCTTTTGACCATCTGGTTCTTTTGATACTGGTGTCACTGCATTCCAGTCATTAAGATCCAGTAAAGTCACAGATGTGACTGATGTAGTGCCCTACAGGAGAGACCAACTTTAGTCTGATGCTGAATGAGTGACTAAGTCAATAAAATGATGGGAAAAATCTCTTACCACAATATTAACTGCTGCCCAGATGAGACACGACTGCTGCTAATCTGAACTGTCTTTTAGAGTAACTGATGCGAGTGTCCAGCAGAGGGCAGATGTTTGATGAACTGACCCGCACCTGTATCGAACTTCCAGTCGACTCTTCAGCTTGCACAGTGATGATGTAATATCAAAGTGCATGACCAGGAGGACCAGCACCCTGTAGAGAGATTCAGATCATCAGAAGTTCTTAACTATGCTTCCATCACCCTCTTTTTTATGCACTTTGAAGTATAGCATCAGAAATGATTGATGGAACCGGCAAAGTGAGGTGGACTGTGACTTGTACGGAAAAGGGTTAATGCAAATAATGGGAGATGGATATGCATTTTGCAGAAAAATGAGACATCAGCATAAGACAGCATCTTAAATGTTCTTATGGTCATTCTGAAGTTCTAAATTTGTGCTCAAGTTAAATTCTCAACTTAGAATGGAATCTTGGATATTGACTTGATCAGGTTGAGTTATTCTGCAGGGCTCTAACTGATCAACATTGTCATACCCTGCAAAGGTGAGCAATTCTAGCGTCTCTGAAACCACGGAGCCGGCGCACTCACTGCAGGAGCATTCAAATGAAGACGTCTAGAGAAAACAAACACTGATGTCAGCCAATCAGAAGTTGCATACTCCTTCTGATGTGATTTAATTAACATCACTCACTTTGAAGTATTGCCGCAGGTTGTCAGTGAGGATTCTTTGAGGACTGATCAGTGAGAGGTAGTTGGAGTCCTCTCTGAAGCTCCTCTGAAAGCCACAGCTTAAACGGCAGAAGAACATCAGCAACGCATGTAATGTTTGAGTCTTTATGCAGGTGTGGACGCGTGATGCTACCTGTCGCAAATGTGGAGTCGGCGAAGCTGGAACTCGCCCTCATCTTTCAGATGGGACAGGCAAACCATCAGGAACTCATGGAGAACAAGAGATAATAGGAATAAAAGTTTGAAAGTAATACATTTGAGCATGAATACCCAGTCATCATCTCCCTCACTTGCTGATAGTCTCCCAAGATATCAGGATTGCGAGATTCAATGCAGGTCTTCAACGTAGACAAGAGCTTAGCATTCAGATTCTTGCTGTAGCCTGTCAGCCTGACCATGTGCAGGTTAGTAAGTGCCCTGGAAAGTAAAATATTAGTTTTTTTGCTTTGAAACGGTAATCTTAAATGTAATGTTTCATAAATTCAGTGTTGGTACCTGAGCATTGTGCTTCCCTCATTCCACCGCTCCTGATGGGAATACATCTTACATCATGTAGCATGTGCTGCCTAAATTGGGAAAACCGTGATTGGATGTCTTCAGTTAAAGGCTGTCTGTGAAAAGCATGAATGTAAGTGAGTGTGTACGATCAATCCAACATTTACCCCTATTTTGGTTATGAAAGATTGTCACCACATCATCCGCCAACTCAACATTATCCTTTGAGAAACAGCAGTGGCGGCAATACGATCTCAAAGCTGTTGCTTTGTACTGCCCTGCATGAGCTGCAGTATTTCGGCCTTGGACAGACCACACACCAGTCAAGATCTGCATCAAAGAACGCCTGATCGCCAGTGGCATCTGTGGAGACACTAATAACGCAGTTTTAATGGACCATTTCGTTAAGTATCACATATTAGAATATGAATATGAATTATACTACTTGATTAAGTGTTTAAGTAAGCTTCTCTAACCTTCGAGAACTGCCGTGGCCTGAAGTTCAGCCAGCAGATCGATCATCTCGCTCTCTTCAGATGTTGAAGCCCACATATCGCTGGTAGAGATCAAACCTCCGCTGGTCTCCAAATCTGATTCTTTCCTTTCTGGACGTACAATCAACGCTGGGAGAATTTGAACCTTCACTGGTTTCCAGATCCTATAATTTGCAAAATCTGACACAAAGGCTGTTAAACTCACTAACGTCTGATAACTTCCGTTTCCATAGTGCTTTACCCTCTTGGTGAACACCTTGGTGAGTTTTTGGCTCAAGGACTGCATTTAAAGTCACGTTCAGGCATTTCTTTTTTAACCATAGAGGCCTTGTCATGTTAGAAATTAAAAGGGTCCTGTCCAAACTGTTGCTATAAAATTATAAGCACACAATATTCCGTTGAATATCATTATATGTTTTAATATTAAAATAGTCTCTTTTCCTCTATCCCAGTTCAATATTCCATTTTTGATAAAGCAAAGTCGTTATCTTGCACAGCTTAAAATTGAGTAGCATGATTAGTAGTGATTTTGGATAAACCATCCCATTAAGATTAACAATAAAAGTTACAATACAACACAAAACCTACCTCCACATTCAATTTCTTGAAGGAGGTCCTAAAAGAAGTTTTCTCTCTCATTTCAGGAGCAACATTGCTGAGAATATAGTCTGCATCTGGCTGGAAAAACAGTGTTTTGTGAGAACAGCAACAAATTGGTTAAAAGAAAGTGGTTGAACTAGGTATTGCAGTACAAATTCAAAATATTGGAGATGTCTTAAGACTTGATGCAAACGCAGGGTTCTAAAGCAGTTCTGAAGGTTAACCGGTTCAATTTAATTTGACTGACTGTAACATTGAACAGTCTTCCGAATTTTTTCTTTTATGGCAGATAAAATCAACCATAACACGTGCGAGGGCTCATGACGTTCTGACCTTCAGAATCGCATCGTGAACGTCCGCTTTAAGAGTAAAAAGTAGTTTGCTGAAAACTACTCTGTTAAAAAGTGCTTTATTATTATTACTCCATTTATATTCAAAGTGAGACCATGTGAGCATTACGGAGCATAACCCTATCGCCCATGTACTGTAATGTTTCTTTCATGTGTGAGAATCAGAAAATCCCTTACATGGACAAATGTATCAGATATAACTATAGCTGAATAGCGTGCAGACAGAGATGCTTGGACTTATCAATAATAAAACTGCAACGGTGTTATATAGTGATTTTGGAGCAAAGCGGTATGGATATGAATAAAACGCACTGCACGTGTTCACATCGTATCGTTTCGAATATCGAGAATAATATTCTCACACATCTAAAGTGCGCGCACAGAAAAAGTGGTTGATCTATAAGCCAGATGCACGTAACAAACGTCTTATTACAATGTTTTTTTTAGTGTTGAACTTATTTTAAAGTCATACATTTGGTTTAACTGCGCTGTTAAAGGAGGTGATTTTTACCATTCATCTGAACTGTGTGAAAGTATTTTAGACGCTTACATTGTTCTCGCTCCATCCATGCAATACCTGCGTCCTATCAGCCAAGTTTCTATTTCCTGCTGTGTAACAACAACAGTATTAGAAAAAGAATTGCCTATTAATTCTGCAGTAACACCTTATTAGTAATGCATTAAGATACAAGTATATACGTGTTTTCTTCCTCTCTCTGATTACATTAGGTAGATCTTCAAGTGTGTTACGCAACCTTTAGGCAAATCTAAAGTGTGCTGTAAAGCAGCTCTAGCTCAAAATAAAATGATATTTTGAGATTTTTGAAACGGCAATGATTGTTGTACAGCGATGAGCTCGACTTACCAAGAATTTGGCCATTTCTTTATCGGTCAGGTCATCACATCTTCTTGAGACGACCAGAGAAGATGCGATCATCTTCAGGCACCTGCAGGGAATGATGCATCTGAGAAAAAACAGGTCCCCTACAAAAAATAAATACTTATCACATAGAGAGGTTGAATTTAAATAAAGTGACCTGTGATTAAGTACAAATACAAATTATAGAACAAGGAAACAATGCTATTATAAACACTGTAGGGAATAAGCGTAAAAATACAAATATTTAGGTACAGTAAATGAATCAGACGTACCAAAAATTACTAGAATGTATATTCAATATCTATCATGAATGCTTGACAAAATGCTTCAACTATCAAATCAAGTCAAACTTTCAAATGGCTTCTGGACATCAAAATCTCCAATTTAATTTAGCGTTAGCAAAACCATTTCCGTTATCATCACGATGTAAACCTAACAAACCTCTCAGATTTGTCGCGGACAAATATTATTTTGAAAATTATGAACTGCTCTTCGTTAAATCGTTATAAAACTGTGATATTAATTCGAAATATTACCGTTATACACTATAAGACATTACCGTGTCCCAGGAAGTTCACGCGCCCGATACCCGTTTAGGCACGGACGTAACGTTCCGGTACGTGCAGCGTGTTTAAGTCACAATATACTTTTATACTATTATATTTAATATATGAATGGAGCCGGCTGTGAAATTCAAGCACGCGCCTGTTTAGAACGGTTCAAAACAAAACAAGAAGCGCGCGGGCCGGCGGTCTCGTGACATCGAGGTATGACGTCACAAACCACGCGTTCGAATTCGAACTTTTGAATCGCATTTCTTGCGCAAAAGTGTAGAGTATCGACGGAAAGTGGTGTTGTTCTCACCGAATGCTTCAGTCGATAAACATTGTACTGACACGAACTCCTTTTGGTTTATAATATAATCAAACAGTGTTTTATGGAGTTTAGTGAAGTTGAGAGAGAAAGAGTGGAGATGATCGGTCTTACTTCAGACGTGATGTCTGACTCTGTCAGCATTAAAGAGACAGCTGACAAAAAGCCTGTCAAGGCAACAACAAGAGATTCAGGGAGCGTTAGCTCAGATAATGCAGGACCCGTGAAGGTTTGTCCTTCAAACGATGTGGAGAACAGCCCAACAGGTGAGCTGGTTATTGTAGGTGCATTTATTAACATTATTTTCTTTCCCAAAAATTCGAATCTGTAGTCAGAGATCTGTAGATTACCATTGATTTTTCTTTATTTTAGAAAAACCTGCAAAAGGAAAGAAGATGAAAGGAGCCTGCGCTGTCTTTCGGAGAGTATGGAAGGCTGTAAAGCGTCCTTTCTTTTGCTGTGATCCAAACCGAGTGGTGAATATTACACCACAGCCGGATCAAGTTGATTCAGAGCTGACGCCTGTCCCGAGTCCTCCCAGAATCGCACCGACGGCCAACGCAGATCCCGAGCCGATGTGTCTGCCAGGCCAGGTCTGTGAAGATGTCTGTGAAGAGTCGTCGTGTGTGCCAGGTCCCTCCAGGAGCGAGCAAATACCTGACGTAGAAATGGCCGATTCCGAGTCATCACCTGTGGCTGATCCCTCCTGTTCTGATCTGGGTGATGGTGAGTCATAGTTACTTTAGGTTTCTATTATTTCTACCATCTGTTCTCTATTACCACGCGCTGCTGTAATTCACTGCATGTAACTTTTGTTGTATTATTTATCTCCATTTTAGAAAAGCCTAAAAAATGGAGGAAGGGGAAAGCGGTCCGTGCGTTCTTCAGGAGATTCCGTAAGGCTGTGAAGCACCTCCTCCTCTGCCGTGACTCGATGATTGTCCGGAGTTCGACGCCACAGGTGGATCCAGACAGTGATGAGGACTTAGCAGATTGTGCCATTTCTTTTGAGCCTGAGCCAGAGCCAAGCTGTCAGACCAGTTCTGACCAGGCCTATGAAGCTCTCCATTCCCCCCCACCTGTGCAAGAGGTCAGTGCAAATCCAGCCACTCCAGCGTTGCCGAATGAGCCGGATTCTTCGGATTTGGGGATCAATCTGCAATCCGGTGAGTCATTATTACCTATTTTTCTCTGCTTTAAATCAGAATTCAGACTGTAAATCTGATACTGTAACTCCTATCTGATTTTCAGGTAGAGCACCTGTCTTTTTATTGGGAGATCTTCTAGGACGCGGAAGTTATGGCAAGGTGTATGAGGCAACCTACCTATTTGGTGACAAAACGACGGTAAAGCAATTTTATTGACTTGTATCATCATTTTGCTTCAGATGTAGAGATGTGTGTCCACTGTCGAGATCCTTTGATGTGTTTGGAGAAATTAACTTCATTTTTGCCATTCACAGGTTGCCGTGAAGTACATCCGCAAGCGCCAGACTGACCATTATCTTCACCTTGTAAGTTGACAAATCTAAGGATTGAGTGACGACTATTGCTGTAAATACCTGTAGCTAACATAAAGCAGAAATGAAACAGACAACAGAGATTTTAGTACAAATCTAAAAGTAGTGAACCGTTTTTTTTTTCTCTCTCGCTCTCTCTCTCTAGGCTGGTCATTCCAAACCCATGCTTGCAGAAGTGGTGATGTTGCTCAGGTTGGGAAAACCTCCATTATGCCCCAACGTCATCAAATTGAATGAATGGACTGAGGAAAAGAGTAACTTTGTGCTCATCATGGAGTTCCCTAAATCTTGCTGTACCTTGAATGAGTACATCAAGCGCTCGAAGCCCATCAATGAACGGGAAGCATGCTGGTTAATCGGTCAGTTAATCCAAGCTTTGAAACACTGCGTCGACCGAAGGGTCTTCCACGGCGACATCCACACGGGGAACATCCTAGTGACTCCCACTACTTTGGAGCTCAAGCTAATTGACTTTGGCTGCGCTCAACTGATCCACCACAAGGGCAATCTCAGCAGTCAATATCGAGGTGTGTTTTGTGTTACCTTGATCACGGTGTTGCCTTTTTGATAACGCCATTGTTCGATGCTAAAAAAACGTTTCTTTTGCAGGAGCACAGCTCTACACCCCACCTGAGGTCATGAGGGATTCGACGTTCCACGCCGGCCCGGCGTATGTCTGGGCTGTGGGCATGATTCTCTTCCGAATCCTGCATAGATATCTGCCCTTTAAAAGCAAAGACAAAATACTGCGTAACTACACTCCCGTGAAACAGACTTTATCCTCAGGTAAACTGAACAGAGACCTCTTTACTCTCGGTGTATCAAGTAACGTGTGTAAAGATGTGACTGTAGACCCGATTATTTAATTTGGTACATTTGAGAAGTACGACTAACCTGCGCTCTCCCTCTGAAAACTTTACAGCATGCTGTGAACTGATTTACCAGTGTTTGACCCGCAATCCAGCTGACAGACCGATGCTACAGCATCTAGAAGAGCACAGGTGGTTTAGCGTGGAAACAGGTGGAAGCGTAACACATTAAGTAGGTCTTAAGTTGTCTTTATCTTTAACTTTATCTGCAAAGTTCATTGTTAAACACAGGCACGTTGTATAAGGGGGTATGGAGATTCATGCAATCAAAAATATGTGACCCTGGAGTCGCTAGGGTATATTTATAGCAATAGCCAAAAATAAATTTTATGGGTCTCAATAATTTTTGCCGTCCTTTGGATGTTAAGTAAAGATCACGCTCCATGAAGATATTTAGTACATTTCCTATTGTAAATATATTAAAACATAGTTTTTGAGTAATACGCATGGCTAAGAACTTCAGTTGGACAACTTTCTCAATATTGAGATTTTACAGATTCCAGATTTTCTAATGTTTTGTCCTATCCCCACTTTATGACTGGCTTTGTGGTCCATGGTCACGCATGAAAAGAGAATAATAAAATCCACAATAGATGTTCCTCACAAGCTCAATGAAACCCTCTTTCACAATCTCCATCTCCTATTATTGAGCCTATTATTTATGTTTTATATTTTAGAAAAGTCTGCAAAAGTTAGGAAGGGGAAAGAAGTCTGCTCTGTTTTAGAGAGTGGTGAAGGTTGCAAGGCTCTGATCTGAACAAAGAGGTGAGTCTTATAACGCAGAGATGATTCCTGAGCCGGTGTGTCTGCCAGACCTGGTCTGTGAGGATGTAGAGTCCAGTGGTGTAACTACAGATGGTGTAACCGCACTGGGGCCCATGCTGCAGCACTGGTTTCACTCCGGTATCGCTCACACCACATTCTAAGGCAAATCCACCCAGAATTCTGGTGATACAATGTCAGTAAGTAAGGATTCACATTTAATCTTAATGGAAAGTGAGAGGACATGGAGGAACAGGTGTTTTCTCTTACCCTTTGAGACGTAACATAGTAAAACGGTATTGTTTCATTATTTATCAATCATTGTAGTACGTCAATTTCAAAAAATTCATGCACTTGGACAATCCGATGTTCAGCTTTTGACTTCTTTGGTTTTCTGAGTCAGCGTCGAAGAGATTAATCTGAATATTTCATTTATACTTTCAAGTATAAAAAAGTCTTTCAAAGTTTTAAAAACCTACATGCACATTATTTCGACAGAAGTCTTCACCTCAGTCCAGTGGAGGAAGGTTAAGACGATTCTAGGAGCCTGATGATGGAGGGGGTCCCTGAGGGGGAAAATATTTATATCAAATAAAAACATGTTAAATATGACATAATGTTCCCATAACCTTCATTTATTAACTTAATTCCATGCTAAAAACATTTTTTTGTCTCATAAAAGGTATACTATAATAATAAGGGTATAATAAAAGGTATACTATTTTTATTAGGACTGTATTAATGGCAATTTTAAGCATAGAATGGAACTTCTCTCAACAGAAGGCATGAAAAAAAGCATCTTTCAACACATTATCAATGAAAATAAATAAACACCCTACAGTTTAGGATACTCAATAATGCAAATATGAGACTTGATTGTACTTGATATTTATTTTAAATTGACAAGCAAATACATTTGTCAGCTAAAAACAACTTAAACATCTTTAGTCCACACTTATTTTCTGTTTTATCTTAAGACTAACATATTAATATTTTGTTGTATGCAAGAAAAGAATAATTAAGTGTTTTTAATTTTTGAATATCTCTTTTGTTCACCATTTATTTCATCAAAATAATTATTACAATTTAAAATAATTAATAAAAATCAGTAATAAAAGTAAATAATTTATATTAAACTAAATAAAACCTTTCAGCAAAATAATTGGGTTTTGTAAAGAAATGTAATATTACGTTTATTAATGTTCTTTCTTCACATGTGTATAATTTTTGAAGGACTTAACTTATATATATATGTCAAGTATCAAAAGCGTAGAGGAAACTCATTCACCCACGACTCAGAGTAGCGCAGACACCAATGACCGACTGAACCCTTCTAACATGTAGAAGGATGTATAGATCATACATACTACAGAACATTAGGGGGAGATAAAAAGAAAGCTGTTTAAAATAAACAACATAAAAACACTCTCTGAAATCTATCATCCATCAAACGTGTTTCTAGAAGTAACTGGAAATAATATATATTCACTCTTATCTTAATCCTGTCATGGAACCCTTTACTGGTCTGCTCACAAAAGCATACTGAGATGATACAAAGGTATTCATAGCACGTCGAATCAGAAGTCTAACAAATGGGATGATACAACACACAATAACTTTCTGGTACGGTAGCTTACGACTTTCCGCCTCCTTTTCCTTGTTCCTTCTCGAGCTCTGCCGACACCGGTGTAGTAAGTCGATCCCTTCCGTCTCCATCCAGGTGTGACACTGGAGCACGGGAACCTAAACACCAAAAGGTTTATACAACTACATTTGGAATCTCTTTGTCTGGTCTGAATATATAAGGAAAGTGACAAAACACAACAAGATTCTGTAGCCAGATCGGCCCGTAGTGTGGTGTGTGTCTCCATACATCATACTATGTACTTTTCTAAAGACCAGGTATAATGACCTTTTAAGTTTGTTTTATTTTGTTTTGTTTTGTATATGTACTGCTGATCAGTTGTGCAAATGTTTATCAATTATATCAATTTGGAAACTATTCTTGCCTGGCAAAATAAATGTCAATCTTGGTTAACTTATAACATTGTCTGAAATAACTTTTCTAGTAGGTTATTGACTTCTGAGGTTTTCCGCATTGTTGGCGTGCTAGGGTGAGTCAGATCAACGATCAATGGATGGAGCTAGCACGTTTTTGAGATCTTGACTTCTGGCCACCAAACTGGCTTAGCATGCTATTACTTAGGGAACGCATAAAAAATTACTCTTTTTGAGTCTATTAAGGCTGCATTAAGGTAAGCGATCTACGGGTCTGACTAAGACCTGGACTAGCCCAGATGTGAGTCTGTTCTGTCCAAACAAGGTCTATAAGCGACCCAGACTCCTAACGAACAATGAGTCGAAACTAGGAAGTATTATAGCTAATTAATGATCCAAATTTAATCACAACTAGAGGGATCAGCAGTTACATTTAAATAAATATAAATGTAGATTGGAGTCAGATAAAATTATGTATAAGGTCAGTACTATAATTGGAAACACAAAAGATTAATAAATATTAGTGATTTTTGAAGAGACACAAAGGAAAGACCGAACACGCATTGACCTTCGACCAGGGCCTCTGGATTCCGTTTTGCAGGAAAAGGGGGACCCTTACAGGATGCTGATGACGATTTAATGAGGTTCTCGTCTCCAGCCTTGAGAACATGACGACGTAAAATATCAATCACTTTTAACAGCTTTTCAAAGCAAGTCTTGGAAACTGTTCTTATTTTTGTCTCCTTTACCACCTCAATGACCTTCATGAAGTTGTTTCTTTTTATAGCGTCCTCTAGAATTTGAATTGAGGACTTTGTGCAAAATCTGTAAGAATAGTCCAGGTTGGCAGTTTATTTGCTGTATATACTCATGCTTTGATACATCATGTTTGCTACGAAGAGACTGGAAACAGGCAAAAGTCATTGTGAACAACATCTGAAACCTTAATGTCATGCATATGAAACATTTTAAGCATGCCATCTTCAGTTCTAGAGCCTGCAGATGTTACCAGTGCTGCAAGGTCAAGAACTCACTTCCTGCCATGGTGTTGATTGGTTTAGATGAGCATCTCTTCATATGTCTCCACAACTCCACAAAAACATCCACTTGCAGTGGACACAGTGCATATAACGTTTATAGTCAAATTTAGCTTTTTGCTTGTCCTTGAATGAAACCGATCATTTCATTTGATCGTAAGAAGTTTCCGGGGTTCAGAAACTTTTGAAATGTCACTGTCCTCCTTTAAGAAGTGTCTCTCTATTTTGAAAACTGGCTTTTGGCAAATGACCTCCAAAATATCAAAAAAGTACAAAAATTGTCAACAAATTTTGGGGAAGATGTTATACCACTTCTCTTTATGTTGGCACAAAAAAGAAATGAAAAATAAAACCATTATTGAATCATGTGCTTTGTTGAAAACCGTTTTATTTTGTTCTTAAAGAAAGCCATATGCATGAATTTAAGTCATTTTTTTATCTTTTTGATTTGTTATTAAGTTTACTCTGAGTTAGTAGACATTGCAAATTAGTTGACATTAAGTTGACAAATAGCTACAAAGTTAATTTTAGTTAGTAGAGTGTCTAAATGTAGTGTAGACCGCAGTTTGGATCAGCGATTGTTCTGCTCTATAATCAGGGCCACCGTTACGGTTTCTGGGCCCTCTGGAAAGCCTGCCCTCTGAGTGGGAAATGCGATATAGACACGATTGCGTCAGTATGCACGTTGGAAATATTTTTCTATCAACCAATTCTTTGTAAAATGCGTAAGATTCTTGTAGATATCGTCGTCTAAATTCCAAATTCAAGACACCATTTGGGATGCGTCCAACAGCCAACCCTCCCCTCTACCGGCAAGCCCTCCACCAAGTGTCTACCCCCTATTGAAAAGTGTACGGTATTAAGCTTGAAGCAAGTGCTTCAGTGTGTTCTAAGTTGTATGCACAGCAATTCACGTTACAGCTTCAGTCCAACTGACTCACTGTTTTGCCTCAATCTCCAGTTCTGCTGTCCGTGGATCTGGCACTCCATGTCAACTAATTTGTTCCTTACCTGGTTTGGCCTCCACACCACATCCCTCCTACATTTATGTGACTGTCTTAGGAGTATCTGGAATTTGCCTCTTAAGTGAGGGGGGCACACCTGACAGCTGCAGTAAAGATCTTGTCTTCTTTCTGGTTTTGACTATTGGCTTGGCTACGAGTTATTGGTATTGATTGCTTGTTGCCTCTGACCCTTGCTCACCCCTGACCATTAGCCCTTAACTATCTGCCGTTTAATCACTAACCCACAGCCTTTTAAAAAACTTCTGGTAACACTTTCTATGAAGCCGGTGTTTATAATACTTTGTAAGGGTATTCGGTTTCACTTTATTTTGATGCACCTACATGTCAACTAACTTTAATTAGAGTGTTAGTAAAGTTAGTAGACTGGTAGGGTTAGGGTTTGTTTTTTTTCCTCAAACAGCCGTAAGATCACTTCAGATCAGATGAATGTGTAATATGACACATTTTTATTTTAAACCAATGTTTATTTTGAAGGAACCCTTCAGACAGCTGTTGATAAGTAACTCTGCAGCTAGCCTGCATTAGAGTATTAGTGGTGTGTCTGCTAAATATATGCAAGCTTTATTTTGATGGTTCCTCACCAGACATAGCGACAATAGGATACTTTGCAAGTATGTGAACATTCTACCTACCCTACTAATACTCTTAGGTTTATACAATTTTTTTTTTAGGTACTGAACAGATCTTAATTAAACAATGTCAATATATGATGTAGTCGATTATAAATGAAGTGGGAAGATCATTCCACCAGTGAGCAAAAGTGATGATCACTTAACAGCCTCGGGCTTCTGGAGGAGATGCACAGTCATAAAAATGAGTGCAAGCAGGAGGGATCTTACCTGGATTTTAGGAAAGGGAACTATGTGAAAATGCTGTTCGTGGACTATAGTTCAGCGTTCAACACCATAGTTCCCTCCATGCTCACCTCGAAGTTGGAGGTCCTGGGACTCAGCCCATCCCTGCGTCACTGGATCACCAACTTCCTAACTGACAGACCACAAGCCGTACGGATGGGAAAACACACCTCATCCTCCCTCACTCTCAGCACTGGAGCCCCTCAGGGTTGTGTTCTGAGCCCCCTGCTGTACTCGCTGTACACACATGACTGTGTGGCCACTACAAACTCCACCACCATCGTTAAATTTGCTGACGACACTGTCGTGGTGGGCCTGATCTCCAACAACGATGAGATGGCCTACCTTCAGGAGATCAACAACCTGGAGAGATGGTGTCAGGAGAACAATCTTCTCCTGAACGTCAGCAAAACAAAGGAGTTAATAGTGGACTTCAGCATGAAGCAGGTGCGCTCTTACCATCCCATCATGATCGGCGGGACCCCAGTGGAGAGAGTGGACAGTTTTCGGTACCTGGGTGTTCACATCACGCAGGACCTGTCTTGGTCCTGTCACATCAACACCCTGGTGAAGAAGGCCCGGCAGCGTCTATACCATCTGAGGCGCTTAAGGGACTTCAGACTCCCATCTCAGGTGCTCAGGAACTTTTACACCTGCACCATCGAGAGTGTCCTGACGGGAAACATCACCTCCTGGTTCGG
Organism: Puntigrus tetrazona; assembly: GCF_018831695.1. Taxonomy (NCBI): domain Eukaryota; kingdom Metazoa; phylum Chordata; class Actinopteri; order Cypriniformes; family Cyprinidae; genus Puntigrus; species Puntigrus tetrazona. The sequence continues at coordinate 18,670,250 of NC_056702.1, read as the reverse complement.
GAACAGCACCATGCAGGACAGGCGAGCCCTTCAGAGGTGGTGCGGTCAGCTGAGCACTCCATCCGCATTGAGCTCCCTGCGCTGCAGCACATCTACAACAAGCGGTGCTGTACCAGGGCCAGGACGATCGTGGAAGACCTCAGCCATCCCAACAATGGACTCTTTTCTCTGCTGCGTTCAGGAAAGCGCTTTCGTTCCCTGAAGGCAAACACAGAGAGAATGAGGAGGAGCTTCTTCCTGCAGGCCATTCGAGTCTGAACCAGAGAACACCCAGCACCGAATCACTGGGATTCCCATGTTCACCCTCTCTTTCCCAGATACTCGCCACTACATTTGGACAATTGCACTAGTCACTTGCACTGGACATTGCACAGCCACTTTACACTTTATACACTTTACACTTTATATCTTATACTTTATATTTATATTCTATACCTTATTTTTATTTTATTTATTTTATTTTTATATTCTACTTTGCAAACTTTTTTTTTTATACATATTTTTATATTTTATATTTATATGTACATTTAAATTTTGTTTTCTATTTTGATGCTGGACAATTGTAAAGAACATTTCACTGCATGTCGTACCATGTATGTATGTGTATGTGACAAATAAAATTTGAATTTTTGAATTTGATTTGAATTTGGAGTGGAGCCTGCGGCTGATCCGTATGAACTTGATGCAAGCTGCAGCTAACAGCCAGTGCAGTGAGATAAAGAGGTGCGATATAGTTAAAAACCAGTCAAGCTGCTGTATTCTATATCATTCGTAGACAAGGGTCTGGATGAGAAGTTATGCAGTTATGCATCTTTATTATAGGTTAACAAACGTTTGAGGTAAACGTGGCCCACATCTAGCCCAGATGACAGACACCCTTCTGACTGAAAGTTTTGGGCCTTTTTTTGGAAACAAAAACTGCTCAGAGAGCAGATAGAACCTTATAAATGCGAGGCAGTGAACTGAATGCACAAGATTTCGGAATCGACGAGTCACCGCAGAAACGGATGCCAAGTAGAAGTGCGACTTTTTCTTCTTCCTTTGTTTAGAGGTGAGATACACGGTGCATCTTGCCACCAAACGGCTGGGCCTTTTAGCTTTCTCGTTTCTTACAAGGCGCAATGTATAGATAACGTCCCATTGCAAAAAAAAACCCAAATGGGAAACAAACATGGGGCGTAGTAGAGTGGTCAAAATGGAGTGTAAAAAAACAATGGGAAACAAACATGGGGCATAGGAGATACTTATGCATGGCAAAGTCACACAGAGTTTATACAGGACAGCACCTAGCATTTATTTCCACTGACAAAAAGTACCAAGGCACATTTCAAATAGGAAAACTACCTAGTTTGAGCTCTGATCGTGAGAGCCTTTCAGCTGATGGCTGCTAAGAGTGGTGTGAAAGAGGAGGGGTTTCGTTCTGTTTATTCAGCGAGTCAAAGTAAAGCGTCCCTCTCTGTGCAAGGCTGCATCATTTCTGCTCTTATTGCATCGCCGTATCACATCTTTTAGATTTCCATCATGGACTGTTCCTTTGCTAATCTGGATGCTGCTGGTTTTCAACAGATCTGGCAACACTTTGATGCCGATGGTGAGAATTTAAAAAACATTTCCGTTCTGCTTATTGTCATTCAATATTTGCTTATTTACATAGTAATGCTTGTTTGCGTTTAAACTACCCTCTGTATCCGATCATAAGATAAATACTAGATAGAGAACATTTTTCCGCAGACAATGGCTACATCGAAGGGAAAGAGCTGGATGACTTTTTCTGTCACATGTTGAAAAAATTACAGCCGAAGGTATGTAAAAAAAGACATTTGACTGAACAAAATCCCATGAACACATCACTGTTCTAATGGTTTTTGGGTGTTACTGATTACACTAACATGGAAACACATTAGACGTACTCTTTCAGTAAGTGCTCTCTCGCTGTTTACACACTAGGATCTGTTCCCTCACCCACTAACACACGCACAAACACAAAAGCCATTTAACATCTGTCCACCTTTCACAGCAGCAGACACTTCAAAACACACCTCCAGTGGACAAATCTCCACCGCCATTTGGCAGGATTGAAAAACGTTGCTTTCCTAAAAAAAGAGTGTACTACATTTTGTCATTTTATTTTATTTCCTTGTGGAAATCTGCTTTGTTTGGCTGGAAACTACGGTTATCATGTTTAGTTTGTGCACATAGACAATACACTCAAACCAATATGTACGTATTTTACAAGGTGGCTAACTCGTATTAATTCGTACGACGTCAAATTTTTGTACGATTTGTATATATATATATATATATATATATATATATATATACACAATTTAGCAAAAACCATATGAATTTGTACAAGTGAGGTAAAATATATACGAACTGCAGCGAGAACGTTATATTAGACTGCTGCTCAGGAACTTGTGCAACATCTCAAGAAACCAAACCATTTTTTTTCAGGAAACTGTGGTCAGACATACAAGATTAAAATAGTTTTTCAGCGTTCTGGCAAAGGTGCTATAACCCAGACGTTTATATTACGCTGGTGTTCGCTAACTTCAACAAACAGACACAACAAAAGCTCTCCGATTCTATAACCCGGTTAATGAACGTTATTGTGATGTAAACAGGCTCATAATAACTGAAAGTTATGGCAGATGTTTGAGGAATTGTTTATGAGCGGCTCTACCGATGCGCAGCTGTTCCGGTCCAATGGCTACGCGGAGTGATGATTGTGGAAACGAGTGAGAGATGAATGATGGAAAAATGAGTAACCGGTCTGTTTCCTCTGCCGCCTTTAGGATAAGATTACAGAGGTGAAAGTGCAGCAGATGAAGAAGCAGTTTATGTCTGCCTACGATCTCACGTCTGACGGACGCCTGGCGATCCACGAAGTACGTCACAATATCGATTTCACGTCACTGTTAATCCTGCGAAAGAAAGTTAAAACCGATGTTCCCGTTTGATGGAACTGGCCATGGATGCATTGCTTTCGGGGTGGTTATTTATAATTAGCAATTGAAGAGAAAAACAAACACTGCTGAGTTGCCGTCTGCGTGCAGTAAAGGTTTTTCTGTGGCTGCAGATGTTATCTAGCCGCTTTATGGCTTCCGGCTGTTTCCAGCTCGGCTGCACCAGTTACGTTAACCACATTTAAAGTCGTTTTCTTTCGACGTTTTAATGGTTTGTTTCGCTTGCATCGCGGTAAAGCGAGGCCGTGGTCGTTCGAAACGCTCGATTAGATGCGACCATAGCCATTAGTGCTGGCATTAATGTAGCGTACTTAATCACGTGGTGTTCGTTCTATCTTACAAAACGTTATCTAAAAACGCATCTCGTCTTTGCATATCATGTCATACGATTTATGATTGAAGGCTATCATCTGGTGTTGTGATTAAATACTATACAGAAGATAAACTTAAGGAAGCAATTTGCTTTTATGAGTAACATTAGTTCTGATTAAACCATGTCTTAGTTAATAAACCCTGTCTGTTTGCGTTTATACCAGCTAGCCAACATGATCCTGCCTCAGGATGAGAACTTCCTTCTTATCTTTCGTAGAGAAGCTCCACTGGACAGCAGCGTGGAGTTCATGAAGGTAAACCTTTGCTCCATTTAATGTTACAAATTACATCACATCCTTTTTAAATGCAATGTTTAAACAGTCTTTAGCGTCCCAGATGTCAACATTGTGATTTCAGGTTCAATCTGATGACCATGTGTGTGTACTTTCGAGGTTTTAGATACGTTTTTGAAGAATGAAAATGTCAAACAGCAATTTTAAAGCAATATTACGCTTCTTATCTATTTATTTATTCTGGTTAAACTCTTTTTTTGGTCTTTGACTCATATACCAGCTTTAGCAGTTTGGGTGATTGTTTAAAAAAAAAAAAAAGTTTTGGATCTTTCCCATGATAGATCTGGAGAAAATACGATGCCGATAGCAGTGGCTACATATCTGCCGTGGAGCTCAAGGTAAAAAGTGCTTACACTAACTTACATTAACGTATTAAATATTGAGTGCATCGTTTTGATTGTCTTTTTTCTGACGGCAGGGCTTCTTGAATGACTTGTTTCGGCAGCACGAAAAGAATATTCCTCCCACTAAGTTGGATAAATACACAAGCACCATGGTAACACTGCGCGTTTATTAATTATTTGTTTGAATTTGTTGCAGCACAAATAAATAAATAGAACGATTTTTCAAATTTGGCATGGAAAAATATTGCATAGCGGTCGTTGTAAAAATTGATTAAAGGTGATGTATGGTTTGACAACTAGTGGTTGAACTAGGTATTGCAGTCCAAATTCAAAATATTGAAGATGAATGAAAAATGAACGATGAATGAAATGAAATACTCTCTAAACTGGCGATCTGTTTCACGAAGATATCGTTTTTACTTTTAAAATACACTACTTGTTGTCGTTTGTCCTTCTTGTCGGACTCGCGTCACATAAAAAGTACTGTTTTTTGAAGATGCTGGGTGTACAGGTCGATTCCTGAGTGATAGCACATCAGCCATCAGCAAACTGCGGCTGGTCACCCATGCATTAACCTCCCTTCGACCCGATCTCAAGAGTGTGTGCTGTTTTTCCATTGCGTGGTTTTTTCCATGCAAGTGAAACTATCAGCGTTACTCGTTAAAACGAACGGCGTTTAGCCGTTTTTGCGTTTTTTTAAACAACTGATATACCTAAAACGAACGTCGTATGCCACATCGGCATAACGATTTTTCCGTACAGTTTTAGAAACCGACAGTTTTTGTGAAAACAGAAGTAAGTATCGTCATTCATTGAGTTGATTCTGTTTGGAAATAGCTTGAAAAAAAATGCTTAATGCTTTTCTAATCACGGATACTTTGTTTTCTTGTCTTGCAGATGAGCATTTTTGACAAAAACAAAGATGGGAGATTGGATCTTAATGATCTAGCTAGGTGATGTATGTTTAATGATCAGTGTCAAAATACTTTTGCATTTCAAAAGTAATGCATACTTTTTATGGAAAGTAATGCTTAACGTTACTTTTGCATGACTTTTTTGGTTTTCTGGCTGGGCTTGCTTATTTATATTTTTTAAAAAGTTCTATTTTTGGCAACTATAAAGGCCGTTTCACACAGAGCTAAATGAATAAAGCTAAAAGTAACTTAAAAGTAATGCATTACTTTACTAATTACAAAGTAATCCGGTTACATAACTTGCGTTAATTGTAATGTAACAGTTAACAATAGTGGTTTTGTTCTGTGCTTGTGGAGCTTTTTAGGCCTTGATGGTGAGAATGGGTCTTTGTGTGTATGATTGTGTTAAAAACAAAGACTCTTTTCTAACACATTATTAATTCAAGAAGTATATTTATGCTGGCTTGTTTAACGTTTGTATGATTTGTGCTGCCTAAGTCGAATCAGTCACGTATTAGAATCAGTGTAGATTGGCTGGCAGAAACACACAGCTGACAAATTAATACTCTATATTTATCATCTATTGGACGTCTCCTTTTAGATGTCAAATAGACGTCTATTAGATGTCTTTAAGATGTTTAGGATTTAGAATGTACGTGAAACCGACATCCGCAAGACGTCTGTGGACAGCCAAAGAGATCTTTAACAGACATCTTGCAGACGTACATGGGCTGTCTGGGTTCAGGCATGTGAAATTATCATTGTGGTGTAGTGACAACAAATTTGAGAAAGTTTGATGGCAGTAAAGTGCACCATTCAGGTCAAGATTGCCTCAAAGCAGCTTCACGGTAGCGTTCTTTAATGGAAAATCCAATAGTTATAGATTAGCTCAAATTGAGATAAAACAGACCTACAGAAGGCAACAGTGTCGTAAATCACCTCAAGCCAGTTCGATGTTAATCCAGTTCAGCTCAATAAAAGTGTCGCTGTTGTCTATCCTCCCCAGAATTCTGGCTCTGCAAGACAACTTCCTTTTGCAGTTCAAAATGGATGTTAGTAATTTCTATCTAATTCATTTAACCTTTTGTGATTCTAAATGTAATAATTTGCTGCAAGCAAATGCATGATGCCCCCTTTATTTCCTGCCTTCTTCAGGACGACAGTCAAGAGGAGAGAAACAGAGACTTTGAGAAGATCTTTGCGCATTATGATGTTGTAAGAATGATTTAACCTTGCTACTGTTGTTAAAAACTACCGGTTGAAAGCCCAATTTTTAAAGCCCTCAAATAGAAAGAAATCCAACATTCTGGCATGAGACTCTAGTTGGTGCTGTTCGACAGATCAAACTCAATCTGACGTAATGATATCATCAAATGGTTCAGAAGCCCTCCACCTTCCCCAGCTCCACCTGTATACATCTAACATTAGCGGTGTAACGCTAAATTGATTAATAGACCGATTCTGTGATTTTTCGAATGTCTCACGGTTCTCTCCTGAATCTATCGATACCGCTGAGAGTCACGACAGAACTGGTCATTGGCAAACCAAAAATCCCAAACTTTCCAAAACTGCTAATAGCAAAGGCGGCTAAGCAGACGCGCTAATCAGCTAACCTCACGGATCACAAACCTAACGCACTGACAAAGCAGTTCCAGCTCTTAAAAGTTCGGCTCTCTTTCTAGAGCAAGACCGGAGCCCTTGAAGGACCAGAGGTGGATGGGTTTGTCAAAGACATGATGGAGCTCGTCAGGGTAAGCGACTACGCTATAAGTCTCGAGATTTCTAACAAACCCGAACTTGCACGTCTCTGACAGATTCTAAGGAATTAGCTACTGCTAAATTTTCATTTTCTTGTTTTAATCTATTTGGGTCCATAACCTTCAGTATTAAACGCGTAACTCGTAGGTCTTTAAACCTGATCCTGGGGACCCACCGTCCTGGAAAGTTTATTTTCATGGTGAAGACCTCAAATAGCCGGCCTCGGGTGTTTGATCCAGGATGGAGCTGAACTTTGCAGGGTCCCCAGGAGTAGGGTCAAAGAACTTAAGCTTTATAGCTTGCGCTGTAGACCAGAATGTATTTATGTATTGACTGATTAAAAAACGCAAAAGCCTGCTACGATACAACTAATAATTGTCACTTTCCTCTGTATTCCACCACTTTCTTCTTTCTCTCAGCCAAGTATCAGTGGAAGGGATCTGGATAAACTGCGCGAGGTTCTGCTGCTCCACTGCGATGTGAATAAAGACGGGATGATTCAGAAGAGTGAGCTGGCCCTGTGTTTGGGAGTAAAGCTGAAATCACTTGCACACTGAAGCTATCACTTCTACTGTGAATTACTACATTTGAAACCCGAGCGGGGAAGGTGAAAACATTATATCCACTCGTGTATTGCTCGTTTCTATGTTTTACAAATGTATTATGCTATTTAAAATATAATTCTGAAAAAGTAAGATTTGTAAATGTACTTGCAACAATAAAAGTTATATCTGTTAACACGTAAAGCGGTAGTCGTGGACTCTCTCCCTTTTGTTCAAAGTTCGTTTTTTAACGTATGCTCACCACATTGGGGAAACTTCAGTTCATACTGTAGCTCAACTCTTGAATCTTTACGTTTCGTGTATGTTTGCAACATTTACAGCTCTCTCAAAAGTGTTTTTCAGAAAAACGAGCGTTTTATTCACCAAATGTGCAATACTTGGTTATTCAAATTAGTCGAAGGTGCCATGATGAACATATGTTCTGAAGACCTAATCAAAGGACACAAAGACATCAACGAAAGGCCGCGAGCACACAGACCAGATGTCACTTCGTAAAAGCCACCTCTGGTGTGTAGCGTGATACCGTTTGCGTGTCCTTGCGGCTCTGGATTATTCATATTCATCGCTGCTGTTTATTTAACAGTCGTGCCATTGGCAAACAGATGCTCGACTGCTTTGTTTTCTTGTTTTGCGTGTGTAGGGGTTATAGTTAAACCCCATGGACAGACCAGTTATGCTCTGTGAAGAAAGAGAGCTTAGAGAAAACAGAGCTTATAAAAGAGGAGATGGCTTGGAACCAACCTTAGAGGCGTTAGTACTAACTGCCATGTGAATAATCAACTGACGTCTGTTTCTTTAGGAGTACAGATAGGAGATATTTTCAGATTCATAAAGGTGTTCATATTTTAAATACCTTGGTACGAAATAAATGTTTTTGGCAAACTGATGACACTGATTTTTTTTTTGTTCTGTTAATATTGCTGGTTACTGCATTGTTACATCCAGTAACATTCTTTAAAAAGAGATGCGCCTGGCATTTTTCCTATAGTTTATTCTTTTTTTATGCAATATACTGGAGCCAGACCTGAGAGAACAGACCAGAATATTCCACTCTATTCCTTGAATTCGCCATGAAATCAAACTCGTATTTTCTTGATATGAATGCGTTACATTTAAGATTATCTTCACGTAACCAAGCGTGCTCCAAAACAATGACAACATTCGCTTTCATGAGATACAGATATATATAATTCAAAACCTAATATCACGTATTAAATGTTCAAAAAAAGGTGTTTGGACGGAATGTATTTAAACATGTATTTCGCCCAAAAATTACATCTGAAAACCGTGTCTGTCTGTACTTTTTTTTAACACAGCGTGGCAATAGGACTCTTATTACAGAGAAGAAGAAAAAAGACTCTTATTATGTTCTCGCGGTGTGGCGTCACAAAGCCGCGACGCGCTCCCGCATCTGTTTTGATTCTGCCGAAGAGAGGTTTGTTTATAAGCATTTAAAGTGTTTAAATCAGCGCAAACCTTGCGCATTTTTTTTCATGCGATGCGTTATTATAAAACTCAAAATTGCGATGCGTTGTTTAAATTTAACGCACGTTATTTTGCGTGCATGAAGCTCCACTCACGAGTAACACAAAAAGTGCGCTTTCGCTTTATCACAAACACGAATTAATTCACTGTGAAGCAGTCTTGAGAGAAACTGAGCTTAAACTCGAAGACGGTCGAATCGGTTGCTCAAAACGAGAACGAAAAACACGATCCAAATAAACAATCGGTTAAATGCGACCTTTGGGTCGTTAAATGCAAAACTAACATTAAAAATGGCTCAGCAGGAACCTCCAAGAACTAAAATCACTGCGTACCATTGAACTGACCGATTCAGGGAGCTTGCATTGATTTGTTTTTATGTTAATTATTTGACAGAGCCTCAAAAACTCCCAACCGAGATCCACAATGGCTTTTATTAAAGAAGAATGCGTAGACATTAAGATTGAAGACGCATTTGAGGTGAAGCAAGAAGATACAGAGCAACAAATAGGTTGGTTTTTAAAAAGTCAACATATACAAGACGGCCAGGATACAGTGTTCGGTGGCTTTTATCTGTCTTTTCTCACCTTAGGTCCGACGTCCCTGAAAGAGGAGTATAATTTACCGAGCGAAACGGAGGAGAAGCATCAGCTGAAGAAGCAGCATGACTCCGCACCTGGAGAAACTGCGGCGCAGCCTAAAAAGAGAGGCCCGAAGCTGAAGCCTCTGCCGCCGATAATCTGCTCTTATTGCGGCAAGCGTTTCAACCAGCACGGAAACCTCACGGCCCACCTGCGAATCCACACCGGAGAAAAGCCTTTCACCTGCCAGGAGTGCGGCAAGTGCTTCACGCAAAAAGCGCACGTCAAAGTCCACATGAAGGTCCACACCGAAGAGAGCTCCTTCACCTGCCAGCAGTGCGGAAAGTACTTCAACCGGAAGACCAACTTCATGTTCCACATGAGGGCCCACGCCGAAGAGAGGCCTTCCGTGTGCCCGCTGTGTGGGAAGAAATTTAGCAAGAAAGGAAACCTCAAGGAGCACATGCGCATTCACTCCGGGGAGAAGCCGTACGCGTGCGCCCAGTGCGGAAAGGGCTTCGGGCGGAAAGGAAACCTCCGGGATCACATGAGGATCCACACCGGAGTCAAGCCGTACGCCTGCCAGCACTGCGAGAAGAGCTTCAGCCAGCTGAGCAACTTGAAAATCCACATGAAGGTCCACAGCGGAGAGGGCTCCTTCGCCGGCGGTTTCAGCTGCCGACAGTGCGGGAAGAGTTTCGATCAGCAGGGCAACCTCAAGAACCACATGATAATCCACACCGGAGAGAAGCCGTTCGTGTGCGACCAGTGCGGGAAGAGCTTCAACCTCAAAGGAAATCTGAAGGTTCACAGCAGGGTTCACAGCAGGGACAGCCCTTTCACCTGCCAGCAGTGCGGGAAGACGTTTACCCGGAAAGGCAGCCTCAAGGTCCACGCCAGGGTCCACACCGGAGAGCACCCTTTCGTGTGCGTCCAGTGCGGAAAGAGTTTCCCGCACAAGAAAAACCTGAAGTCGCACGTGACGATCCACACCGGAGAGAAGCCGTTCGCGTGCCGTCAGTGCGGGAAGAGCTTCAGATACAAATTCACCCTCAACAACCACATGAGGGTTCACTCGGCGGAGAACTAGGGGGAGCGGAGCGGCTCCAGGGTCGCCAATCGGAGGCCTTTCAACGGACTGAGGGAAATCAGTCGTTGAGAAGGAAGGCTGGAATGAGTTTCACGCTAAAAGCAAACGTTAGCCTTCCCGTGCCGTAGCTTCGGCGGGAGAGGGTTAGGTATATCGGACGGGCTCGAGGACGTTATTCGTTCCGGAAAACGAAATTGCGCGGTACACCTTTCAGTTGGATCGCTGTCATAAAGAGTCGCGGGCACATGTGAAGTGAGCGTTCCCAGTGCAGATACAAACGATTTGACGTGGAAAACCTTCCTTTTGAGGTCGCTTTTTAGTAGAATGGATTTTTTCGGACATCGTTTTTTCCCCCTGTTCGACACGGTATATCTCAATTGCATAAAGTGATCTCTAAATAAAGGTTACATGACTTGGGTTTACTTAAGCGTTTTGCCCAAAATCGTCGAACCTTGCACGAAGCCACTTGATGGTCATTTCTGAAAGTGTACACTTGGGTTACGTTTCTTTGATAAAGTTGGCTTTTCGAAGTATATTCCATTAGACGTGCACACTTCAGGAAACTTCATCCATGTCCATGTTTTTTAACCCTTCTAAACTAAAGCGAAGGTGACTCTTTAATTATATGCAAGGGTGTAACTTCCCGTTTCCCAAAATCCCATTTCCTGCATTTACATAGGATTGTTTTTTTTTTTATGTTTAGGGACTATGGCGATGATAGAAAATCCAAAAATAGTAAGTTAATTATAATGATAAATTCTGCCAAAAAGAACAGCAGGCTACTACTACGATAATAAAGATGGTTTTATAAAGTTAAAAATGTGTGCGAATAAGATTTAAACGAGACTTAAGTTCCACTGCGCAACAAAATTTTACTGTACCTGAAAATGCATAAGGCTTTATTAATGAACAAATTTCAATATTTGATAATTTTCTGTACAGGACAGATTCATTTTTATGCATCCAAACCTATATTATACCAGGGTAGGAAGTAATAAACTTCTGTAATAAACAAAAGGATGGATACGGTAATAAATACAATAGATGCACTATTATCTATGAACTATTTTTAGAATAAAAAAATGTGTTTCATCCAATAACATTTGCTACTCAATTTATCCAAATACGTTTTGATAGTTTCTGATAACTATGTTCTTCGAAAGTTTGATTTTCTGCACACTGAGATGTCATTTTAGGCATCTTTAGCACAAAAACAATACTCCAATCCATATTTTCAGATGATTTCCCCCCGAAGGAAGCATATAAACACTAAACAATGAAAAAGGTCACATTAATATTCTAAATTAATGTAGATTTGTGGCGTATGATATTGAAATAATACTCATCTTTCCATTGAAGGCTCAGAGAGCGAGGGAGAGCATCAGCTAAATCAGACAGGTACAGGTAAAACTGTTAATCTGGAAGGGATATGCTAGAGTTTGATACAAAGTAAGGCAGACACATATTTTGTAAAGTTTAGACAGCGGGTTAACAGGACTTTTATTTTCGCCTGGCGTAGTGTCGTCATAAGTATGCGCCGCGCCCCGCTGTATGTTGTGATTCGGCTAAAGAAAGGTATGGGTTTTAACCGTTAGGCGCTCAAAATAGTGCAAACCATTAGTGCAGTTTTACTTTTTTTTTTACAAGCGCTGTAAAATGAATTATTATTAAATGTAACGTCGCAATATTTTTTTTTCCTAACATTAACGAGCATTGTTTTGGCTAAGCGCGTCCACGCGTGAATGAAAGACAGGCGCGTATTATTTCTCTCCCCGAATAAGTAAAGCAAACTCGAATTCGGTCACTTCCGAGCAGAGATGAAGAAAGCGAGCTTTTCGCTAGCGCGAGTCAATTGAATCAATTGTTTGGTGAAATGATTCACTGTTTGAAACGCTCGACTCGCCTCGCGCTACCGAGTCCCGCTGCTCGAAACTTTAAATGTAACGCGTTCACGAGAAGCATTCTGTTTATATAATCTACAAAACAAATCCCGAATTCAAAACATAAACGTCTAAATGTTTTTGTCTAATTTAAATTCTTTTATGTTAGTTTTGAGGTCATTTAAGGCCACTAACTCTATCTCTGACTGCTCCTCAACCAGTGAGCTGATTGAGATTTGGGATTTATTTCCTTGGATTTATCTCACATCCTGGTGAATCAGCTAAGATCAGTGTGACGCGGTTATAAAGATGATGTTTATTAAAGAGGAGAGTGAAGACGTGAAGATTGAAGACACATTGGGAGTCAAAAAAGAAGAACAAACAGGTTGGTTTTGATTCTTTTGTTCTCGTGAGACCTTAGTATTGTACTTAAATGTATAATAATAAAGGTTATATGTAAAATTGCCATCATGAAGATTGTGGGTGAAAAATATCGCAAACTAATGAGATTGTGTTATTTTGTATTGATATGTATGTGTGTACATTGCATGCATAGTTCCCCATGTTTTACCAATTACAAACCACATAAATCTTAAGAACTAATTTTTTCCATTTATTTAATCACGTGATATAATTGTCAGTATAGGCATCATTTATTCCCACTCCACTTGTTCCAGTCCTGTATGGAAATCAAACAAGAGCTGATTGTCCAGCGTTCTTCGAAATATCTTATTTTGCCTTCAGTAGAAACTTGGGTTGGTTTCGATGGAAGTGGCTTAGTGCCGTCAAACTTGTCAACTTGTATTTTTTCTTCACTTCAGACTGGATGGTGCTGAAGACGGAGGGTCAAGAACGGGATGAAACGGAAGAGCAGGGTCGATATGAGAAACGCAGTGATTTCATGACCGAAGGGAAATTCGTTCGGACGAAAAGACTTCAGGGGCTCAGAAAGCCTCGTCTACCAGTTCTTTAAACTGCCCTCAGTGTGGTACGGGTTTCACTCAAAAACAAAGCCTCGCAGTCCACATGAGAATTCACACCGGAGAAAAACCGTTCGCCTGCCGACAGTGCGGACTGAGTTTTAGGCGTAAAGAAAACCTCAATGCCCACCTAAGAGTGCACACCGGAGAGAAGCCTTATAAATGCCAGCGCTGCGGTCAGTGTTTCGCGCATAAAGGAAACCGCAACGCCCACATGCGAATTCACACCGGAGAGAAACCCTTTACCTGCGCGCAGTGTGGGAAGAGCTACTCGCGAAAAGAGTGTCTCAAGACTCACATGCGGATTCACGTCGGAGAGAAGCCGTTCGTGTGCGGTCAGTGCGGGAAGAGCTTCAGGTGCAAAGTAAACCTTAATCAGCACATGAGGATCCACTCGAGAGAGAACCGTTACGCGTGCCACGAGTGCGGGAGGAGTTTCTCGGACGGGAATGACCTCAAGAATCACGTAATGACTCACATCGGAGAGAAGCCCTTCATGTGCCGTCACTGCGGAAAGGCTTGCGTGAGCCGATCGATCCTTGAGATTCACGTCAGAACTCACACGGGAGAGAAGCCTTTCGCGTGTAGGCAGTGCGGAAAAGGGTTTACGCATAAGGGAAACCTCAAGATCCACACGAGAATTCACACCGGAGAGAAGCCCTACGCGTGTCCCGTGTGTGAAAAGAGTTTCACGTATCTAAGGGACCTAAAATGTCATTCGCAGACGCATTCTGGAAAGAAACCGTAGCGTTTTCGGGTCTGAGAGATGATAAATGCGCTCGGGAGGAAGACCATTCGCTGCTTGCGTTCCTGAGAAAAGACTTGAGCTTTCGATTCTGTGAAAGATTCTTCTTGTTCTCATCAGAAGGACACACTTGCTCCAGATACCTCCTAAAGCAGTGGTCTCCACGGCTCTGCACGGGTTAGCTCCACATAACACCTTCTTGGAAGTTTCTAGTGATCCCAAAGACCTCGATTAACTGGATTGGACGCGTTTGGGGATAGAGCAAAAGGTCCTCCAGGAATTGAGTTTGAGACTACTTCAGGTACAGATCTCTTCACAGCAGCGAAGTAACTTTTTGTAAGAGAACATTTCTGCAGGTCTAAACAGGAACACCCTTCTAACACTGTCCTCATAAGACACTGCGTCCTCATACGAGGACATTTATATTTTAGTGAATATTGCTGAGACCATGCACAAAAATGTTTGGAGTCTGGATGTCCTGTGAGGAGCACGTTCAGAGCTTTTCAGAGACACCTAACGATTGAATGTTTCACCATGACCACTCCCTCTCTGCTTGGTCTTCAAAAATGTCTGAAATTAATTTAGTGAAACTCTTATGGAAATGTGATAATATTTTGTAATTCTCATTCAAATACAATTTTTAAATTGCGTGTCCTAAATCATCTCAGCAAAATGTTATGGGGTTTAAAATCAAAATATGACCTTCCGTTACTAAACAGGACATTGATTTCATACATGCTTTTAGTTCCAGTGTCCTTTTATGTTTATTATGCATTAGAGAGGCATAACAAATGAATAGGGGAAAGAAATTATATTTCAGTATTCTGTCTTAAAGATATCTTGCCATATGCAATATGCAAATTAGATTGTTTACAGATTACATTGTACATAATGAGAAAACCTGTTTATGACCATTTTACACACATTTTCCTGAAAAAAGGTATATCGAATAATTCTGTTGTAACATAGTTGAGAATCATCTTTATACAAAGTTTGTAAACTAAAAATAAATTCAAATGCATTGGTGATTTTTAAAAAATGCATGTTCGTGTCTTTTCATTTCTTTAAAGAAATTGAGTTCCTTGTTCAAATGTTTAAGAAACATTGTTTCAAAGACTAAGCCGATTTTGTGCAAAGATACGCGAGCCTACGAATGTAAATATTTACAGGCATATGAAATAAAAGCATTCATTCCCGCGTGACATCAGTGGCGCTGTTTGCAGGCCTTTCGCTCCGACACAGAGTCAGCGTGGAGTTCGAATCGTGAACCATGAATCCAACCCCAGCGTAGACGGCTCCGGTGAACGTGGTGTTGAATGTGTATATGTGCGCGTGCGCGCGAGTGTGTCGGAAACGCTGTAGAAGGACAGGGTGCCGGCCGGGACGTCCACATAAACTCCTACTTTCCTACAGGAGCCTTTAGCGACGCGTGTGTCGATGTGAAGGTATTTGCTCCAGAGGGCAAATGGCTCTTCAGAGCAGATCAGACACCAGGAGATATCGTTGAATCCAAACACGCACTCTGCTTCCCTTCCTTTCCTGCAGATTCCTTTATACGTCAACGATATATCGGCCTGTCCGCTCCATTCGGCCTCCCAATAACAGCGTCCAGACAGAGGCTCCCTGCACAGGACGTGAGGAAGCTTGTCGAATCTTTCTGGATGATCTGGGTACGGCTGATCCTCGTCCACAAAAGTCACCTTTCTGTTCTCCTCAGACAGAATGAGCTTAGTGTTTGCTGTGTCCGGGTCCATTGTGAGATCATAGAAATCTGAACGCAAGAAGATTTATAATCAGATTTATAACAACAATCACCGAAAGCGTGTGTGTGTATGTATGTGTGTGTAGACATACATTTGTGTAGTCCTGCTGTAATCCTGAACTCTCCTCCATGATCCACACTAAAAAACAAACATGTTGTATATTAAACAATCTGTAAACACACAATCGGTATTTTCGTAAGGTTTACCCAAGCGAAATATATTTTCTGTCCCCTAGCCCTAAACATAATCCCTGTAGATTTGTTTTTCTTCATTTATTTTTTTAAATTCGAGCTGGTTGGAGTTGAAGTGTGCAGAGCTGTGGCCCTCCAGGAGTTTGGGTCCACTGTATTATATTAATTTCAACAGTACTCCCCAAGCTTGCATAGGCCTTTATCACTTTCTGGATTGACCTTTCTGGATTAGGCCGTTTTCATTAAGTGTTGATGATCGCATTATTTTTCATATGTTTACATACGAGATCGTTCGTTTCTACATCTTCCTGTTCTGTGTTTTTGATCTGCACTTTCTACACTCAAAAAGGAGATGCGTAATAGCGTATGGCATGTAAAAAAATAAACGTATCATTTGACAGCACTTCAAGATTCTCATATCTAAATATTGTAAATTGTTTAACATACTTGAGTTTCTCCAGTGTGAAGTTTGGATCATTCAGTAAATCAGAGAGCAGCTTCACTCCTGAATCTCCAGGGTGATTATAGCTCAGATCCAGCTCTCTCAGATGTGAGGGGTTTGAAGTCAAAGCTGAAGACACATAACCACAGCCTTCCTCTGTCACCATACAGCCAGACAACCTACAAACAGCAACAATTCACATGGCATTAGTTTGACAATCAGATATCACTTCTACAATAACCAGGGCAGTTCACAGTTCTTAAACTGAACTGAATTAACAACTAACTGACCTTAGTTTAAAATCTTTTGTTTACTTTTGTCCTCTTTTAGGGACAAAAAAAATTACACTGTAAAGCTATCACAATCTATTAATTCCAGACAGTGGATTTCATTGCCTGCTCATGAAAATGAGTTGTTTCTGCATTGCAAAGGCAAATTCTTCACTTCCAATGAATGGGAATGTGATGAGTTAGGGGTTAAAATCACAGCAGTATAAAATATAATATTAAGTATGTTTTTTTTTTTCCCCAAAGATGTTAACAGCAGGTCTAAAGTGACGTTTAAGTTGAATTGTACTGTTAAATACCTTAGCGTGTTCAGTTTACAGTGTGAACTTTTCAGTCCATTGGAGAGCAGTTTTATTCCTGAATCTCGCAGGTCATTGTTACTTAGGTCCAGCTCCATCAGATGAGAGTTTGATGATTGTAGAACTGAAGCCAAACTTTCACAGCACTGACCGGTGAGATTACATAAGGCAAATCTAAACAAATCAATAAAGTAGGATTTAACTTCTGTCACAACACCAAATAAACAACCTGGACACATTCAGACTGATATTTACAACGATCACCTTTGTCTTATGATTTGTTTAATATATTATAATAATCTCGTAAACATTTTGCCAAACAGCACAAACTTAAAGATGTGCGAAACTGACTAGGGAGAACAAAAATAAAAAACTAAACCAAGACTGTAACTAAACCAAACATTGAAACATAAAACTAGAATTTATCAATAGAGGGGAAAAAACTAAACTGGATGATATTTACTGAAGAGCAGGTTCTAACAAGTTCTGAATCATTGACTATCTTCTGTATATTGCATATGTACCATTCACCATATATAAACCAGTAAACGACCAATTTCAAAAACAAGGAAAAGTATCTGCTAACCCTAGCTGAATCAATATAAAAGTCAAACCTCAGTATGTTTAGTTGACAGTGTGAACTTTTCAGTCCAACAGAGAGCAGCTTCACTCCTGAATCCTGCAGGTCATTGTTACTCAGGTCCAGCTCTCTCAGACCAGATCTTGAAGACTGAAGAGCCGAAGCCAATCTTTCACAGCACTGACCAGTGAGATTACATCCAACAAGTCTATAACAGAGGATGACAAAATGAATGCCTCTTGTAATAGTATGCCTGCACCTTCCGCAACATAGCTAGTTTATGGCTGATCTAGCTCTCAAACACTTGGTTTTGTTTGTTTTTCCTTTTCATAATGGTAATTTTACAATGAAACGGCACTTTAGTTATTTTTATACAGGTCGAGGCGTTAAGATAAAATGACATTGTGTTTTGAAACATCATTCTATATGTGGGAGCACTTCCCACAAGGCTATCGGCTCCGACAACACCTATCCATTTTAACACGATTCGTCCACTTTTGAAATACATAGAGGCTGAACAGATTAAAGATGTCAAGAAGAGGTGGTGACACCCATAAAAGCATTTTATACTTTTTCTTTAAAACAAATTAAAGCAGTACATTGTGATTAAACAGGTTTAATCTGCTAACAGAAGTTCTGAACAGTTCAATTGTTTTCGTCTTGTTTGGTGATCACTGCATAGTCTGTATTCATGGTACTGTTTCTATTTTTGTCGAAATGTATATTTTAAACATTTTTAATACCTCAGCATGTTCAGTTGGCACTGTGAACTCTTCAGTCCAGTAGATAGCAAATTCACTCCTGAATCCCGCAGGTCATTGTTACTCAGGTCAAGCTCCCTCAGAGGGGAATTTGATAATCGCAGAGCTGAAGACAAAGTTTCACACTGCTGCTCAGTGAGGCAACATCCAGCAAGTCTACAATACAGGATGGCATAGAATAATGAGGAGAAGAATTGGTAAGTCATGCTTTCAGTTTTTGGAGCTAATACAAGGAACACAGATGATTGATCCTGTGTTCATCTAAAAACTAACAAATGCACATGTGGTGGAGGAGATATAGATTCTAGATTAAACTGTGTGATGAAGGTAACATTTTAAAAGGTAAAAATTATGTATTGGTCACTCACATCACATCAATTTTCTCATGCAATGAAAAGTGTTAAAGTTAAATCTGTAATAATTGAATATTGGCGAAACACATTTGGTAAAGGCTCCAGTGCGCCTGTGTTCTCACTCTGTAAAGCGGAAAAAGATTGTCGAGCTAAGTCCAGTCTTTAATGAAAAAATATTTTCTCTTTTTTTTGTAAAATTGCTTTTACTTTACAGAAGTATCCAAAGGGATATTTTGACTGATATATTGATTAACATCCATCACAGGGCAAAATTTGAGGAACCTTGGCCTAGAATTTAATATCTGAAGTGACTTATTTGTACTGCGTTTTATTATAATGGATATACCATTATTTTTATTTTGAGTTATAATTATTTAAATTTTGGTTTACAAAGAGATATGACTACTTTAGTATTGACATCCAGTATTTGACAGTGGAAGTCTGTTTAGATTTACACAAAGTTGCACTTTAATCTGCAAAGTTTACATTTGAATTACGTACATTACATTAAATTGTAATAAAAATTAAGCAGTAGTATTTCACAATTGAGTATTTCACAATTCCACAACATGGGCTAAGAAATTCTTTCATTCAAAAGCGCAAAATTAAATGATCAAATAGTCTGTGCATATCATTTTATTACTTCCAAGGGTTAGATTGATCAGGAAAAATTCAACATGGGGGTTTTGTGGCTGTGCAGGGGAGCATTTCTTAAAACTATGGTCGCTCTTGTTATTTCCAATTAACTATATTGGTAGCGACAGAACTTGCGACCGTAGTTGCTTTTGGAGGCACTGAGGGGCCCCCAAATAAAATTCTGCTTAGGGCCCCATAAAGGCTTGGACTGGCCCCGAGTTGTGGTATTGAGCCACCCACAGTGCGCGCAAAATCTAGCACCTTAATCTGTAGATGGCAATATCACTTCTTTTGTAGCAGAAATAAAATACTGCTACTAATGTAAAATACTAATGTATGTTTGTAATGTACTAAAATGTACTCAAAGTAAAAATGAAATAGTATAGTATAGAGTAGCTTATATCTTTAGAATTTCAGCATCAAATATATTCAATATTGGAAAAGCAGCCAAAGACAATTGCAGGAATTGCAGAAAAATGAAAATCCTGTCATCATTTACTCACCCTCAAGTAGTTCCAAATTCCAAAGTTTGGTCACCATTGACTTCCATCAACGGTGAGCCAAACAGCCTGGTTTACTAACTTTCTTCAAAATATCTTCTATTGTGTTTGGCAGAAGAAATTCATACAGGTTTGGAAATACAAACCGGATTCCAAAAAAGTTGGGACACTATACAAATCGTGAATAAAAACTGAATGCAATGATGTGTAGGTGCCAACTTCTAATATTTTATTCAGAATAGAACATAACTCACGGAACAAAAGTTTAAACTGAGAAAATGTACCATTTTAAGGGAGAAATATATTGATTCAGAATTTCATGGTGTCAACAAATCCCAAAAAAGTTGGGACAAGTAGCAATAAGAGGCTGGAAAAAGTAAATTTAAGCATAACGAGGAGCTGGAAGACCAATTAACACTAATTAGGTCAATTGGCAACATGATTGGGTATAAAAAGAGCTTCTCAGAGTGGCAGTGTCTCTCAGAAGCCAAGATGGGTAGAGGATCACCAATTCCCACAATGTTGCGCAGAAAGATAGTGGAGCAATATCAGAAAGGTGTTACCCAGCGAAAAATTGCAAAGACTTTGCATCTATCATCATCAACTGTGCATAACATCATCCAAAGATTCAGAGAATCTGGAACAATCTCTGTGAGAAAGGGTCAAGGCGTAAAACCATACTGGATGCCCATGATCTCCGGGCCCTTAAAGCGACACTGCACCACAAACAGGAATGCTACTGTAAAGGAAATCACAGAATGGGCTCAGGAATACTTCCAGAAACCATTGTCAGTGAACACAATCCACCGTGCCATCCGCCGTTGCCAGCTGAAACTCTACAGTGCAAAGAAGAAGCCATTTCTAAGCAAGATCCACAAGCTCAGGCGTTTACACTGGGCCAGGGATCATTTAAAATGGAGTGTGGCGAAATGGAAGACTGTTCTGTGGTCAGACGAGTCACGATTCAAAGTTCTTTTTGGAAATCTGGGACGCCATGTCATCCGGACCAAAGAGGACAAGGACAACCCAAGTTGTTATCAACGCTCGGTTCAGAAGCCTGCATCTCTGATGGTATGGGGTTGCATGAGTGCGTGTGGCATGGGCAGCTTGCATGTCTGGAAAGGCACCATCAATGCAGAAAAATATATTCAGGTTCTAGAACAACATATGCTCCCATCCAGACGTCATCTTTTTCAGGAAGACCCTGCATTTTTCAACAAGATAATGCCAGACCACATTCTGCATCAATCACAGCATCATGGCTGCGTGAGGAGAAGGATCCGGGTACTGAAATGGCCAGTCTGCAGTCCAGATCTTTCACCTATAGAGAACATTTGGCGCATCATAAAGAGGAAGGTGCGACAAAGAAGGCCCAAGACGATTGAACAGTTAGAGGCCTGTATTAGACAAGAATGGGAGAGCATTCCTATTTCTAAACTTGAGAAACTGGTCTCCTCTGTCCCCAGACGTCTGTTGAGTGTTGTAAAAAGAAGGGGAGATGCCACACAGTGGTGAAAATGTCCTTGTCCCAACTTTTTTGGGATTTGTTGACACCATGAAATTCTGAATCAACATATTTCTCCCTTAAAATGGTACATTTTCTCAGTTTAAACTTTTGTTCCGTGAGTTATGTTCTATTCTGAATAAAATATTAGAAGTTGGCACCTACACATCATTGCATTCAGTTTTTATTCACGATTTGTATAGTGTCCCAACTTTTTTGGAATCCGGTTTGTACTTAATTCATTTTCCTGTAAACTATTTCTTTAAGAACTATAACTAATTTACTCAAGTATTTTACACCATTGTACTTACAGAGCTTTTCTGCAGTTCATCACGGCTGGTATCAGTCTTAATCTACACTCCTCTGATGTTCTATATTTCATCATCTCAAACTCATCCAGCACCTCCTCTGACATCTGAAGTGTGTAGGCAATCGCTGAGCAGTGAGAAGCAGAGAACTGGTAAAATAAGCGTTTGTCAGATTTCATAAAGTCCTGAATCTCTCTGTACAGAGTCTGGTCATTCATTTCCAGGAGACAGAGGAACAGACTCATGCATTTGTTGGCTGAAAGATGTTCATGTGTCTTGATGTGGTCTTTTAAGTATAAAGGAATTCTTTTGATGGTATTTAAGCTGCTCTCTGTGTATGTTAGCAGTTCATTTAAAAGATCTAGGTTGGACTCCAATGACATGCCCAGCAGGAACCGCAGAAAAAGATCCAGCTTTCCATTTTTAGTCTGAAGGGTTTTATCAACTGCTGATATTAGAAGCTCACACAAAGAGTTTCTCATAGCTGCGTACCTTTGTCTATTGCATCTACGCAACTCATGTTTGTCACCCATAAAATACCGCAATGGCTCTCTCTTTTTCATCAGATGGGAGTAAACTACATAGAAAGCAGCTAGAAACTCCTGAAAGCTCAGATGTATGAAACTATAGACCTTTCTTAGATGAATTACAGATTCCTCCTTAAAGATCTCAGTGCAAATCCCAAAATACACAGAGGTGTCAGTCCCATTTATGCTGCTCTCTTTTAGGTCCTCCTCATAGAACAAGACATTACCCTTTATCAGCTGATTGAAAGACAGTTCAGCAAGTTTCAGAATCATTTCTCTGTTGAACTGCAGAAGTTTCTCTGTATCTGCTTCTGTATACTTCCTGATTCCTCGTGTTTATCTGAATCAGCAGGAAGTGGATGTACATTTCAGTCAGAGTTTGAGGGATTTCTGCACTCGGATCTTCTTTCAGGAGCTTTTGAAGAACAGTGGATGAGATCCAGCAGAAGACAGGTATTCGGCACATGATGTGGAGGCTTCTTGATCTTCTGATGTGTGATATGATTGTGCTGGCTTGATTCTCATCATTGATTCTCTTCCCGAAATATTCCTCTATCTGAGCGTCAGTAAATCCCTGAATTTCTGTCACACAGTTAATGTACTTGGAGGGGATCTGATTGGCTGCTGCTGGTCTGGATGTGATCCAGATGAGAGCAGAGGGTAGCAGCTCTCCTTTCATCAGGTTCGATATCAGCACACCCACTGATGAAGTCTCAGTTACATCAGAAACTTTCTCATTGTCTTCAAACATCAGAGTAATTCTGCTTTCATCCAGACCATCAAAGATGAACACAATTTTACACTCCTCATAAGTCTTTGAGTCCAGATCTTGAAGTTCAGGATAAAACTCCAGAAGAAGTTTGTGAAGGCTGTACTGATGCTCTCTAATCAAATTCAGCTCCCGAAAAGGGAGCACAAACATGAAATCTACATCCTGATTGGCTTTTCCCTCTGCCCAATCCAGAATTAACTTCTTCACAGAGATGGTTTTTCCAATTCCAGCGATTCCTTTAGTAAAAACAGTCTTTATTTTGTTTTTACTCCCACATGCCGTTTCATTTGAGGGTTTAAAGATGTCATTAAAGTAGATTGGATTGTCTTGTATTCTGGGTGTTTTCTCCATGTTTAAAACCTCATGGTCTTCATTCACTCCTCCGCTCTCACCCTCTATGATGTAGTGCGTGTAGATGCTGTTCAGGAGGGTTTGATTCTTCTGATTCTGAGTTTGATTGTCTCATACTTGTTCTTCGTGCTGAATTTGTGATGATCTTTTACTTTCTGTAGACCATCATTTACTAGTCTGTGGGAATCCTGCAGTTCTGCAGACTCGTCATTTCTATTCATGCAGCAGAAACAAGACAAACAACACAAAGAATTGATTGAGCAGTGTGAACAGCATCTTCTAGTAAAGCTGTACAGGCCCTGACTTTTTTTATATGCAGACGCTCTTGTAAATTATGACCCAGTTATATTTAATTTTAGCTATTTGATACTTAAAGCTCCAGTCAAATGTTTTGCCATTTTTTTCACACTTTACGCTTTATCATGTTAAAATGCTTCAAATGATTCAGATATATCTACACTTTCATTGACATAAATCTGCCGGACATTTAATTTACTTGACGTGATTTGGAAAGACACGACTGTTCAATTTTTATATCAATAACTGTTATTACAATATGCAAGCTAATATTATCGCGTGGTCACTCACTTTGCAAAAACAAAAACGGGTCTTCAGGCTATAAAACTGTAGACTGTGCGATGAAGCTTATAGATTGGACCCACAATTGAGGGCAAAAATACCCCTGTATGTGTTGATTTTAATATTTATAAATGCATAATAGAGTTAACTAATACCGCAAGAGCAGTCATATTATGAAAAATAAAGAATCATCTACAAATGTACATCGTCTGTCATTAAATTAACAGCTTTTAGCAGTTTTAAATAGCCCATAAATGAACATTATTATAAAGTGACACCAACTTCTAATTCTGTTTCTCGTCACTAGTACTGGTTAGTACCACCTGGGGTTACACGTCACTGTCTCACCACTGAATGTAAGAGGTTGTGTTACGGATGCATCGATCTTCATAAACACACCTGGATTCTGCAGATGTTGCTCCCTGGTTCTGGTATTGTACAACATCCTCCTCTGCTTTCTCCTTACAGAGATTCATTTCGGAGACTGTGATCTTCTGTGTTGCTACGATAACTAATAAAAGAAAGGCGAAAGTTAGCAAAAGGCAAATTCTAAAATGCAATGCAAACACTGCTAACGCAATGCTTTTTCATTCATTCAAGTAAACTACACGTGCATCGCCTTTCATGATTCTTTAGCTTTAGGCCAATGTTTCAAATCCTCTCAAGACATTGCTTACCTCATTATTAAACTTTATGTAACATATGTTAAAAGATTATACAGATTACGTCTTTTGAAAGGTCTAAGGAGGCAATATCTGGCCTCTGTTGTATGATAGTATGCTCCAGTAACGTGAACGTAAATTAAAGCACGCAGAAACTGGACTCTACCATAAAAAGTAATCGCAAGATTAATCCAATCCGTTGAGTAAAACAGTCTATAAAAGCGCTAAACCTAACCGAGCAGTGTCGGATTGTGTGGCGTCTTAGCAAACCTCCATACTTTTCTCCTCCCACGGCCAACCACCGACTACGACTGTGCAGTTTTGTTGGATTTTGCACGACCCATCCATCACTCGGTATTGATGTTTTATTTGTTTTATTTCCGCATTCCTTGCTCGCTTGAGATACGCCTAGCCTTAAAGTAAACGAGATAAGTAGCTTCTGAGAAAACTCGGAGAAAAACAAGTCCATAAAGTTTAATGGCACCTGATGCTGTGCTCTCGTTCACTTTCTAAGGCTATCACCAAAACTATACATAGTTACGAAACAATCACAAGAGCTATGGAAAGGTAAAGCTTCGTCAAACTCTTGGGAGAATTTCATCTCAAGAACAATATATATACCATGGGAAAACAAAACAAAGGTGTGCTCAGTGACACCTGAGCAAATAATCATGCCCATGATCACTGAACTATACTGAAAATACATTTATCTTCAGCATGACAGGATTAGAGGCTAACAGACAATAAAATAAGTCATATAGGTGAAATACGATCATTGAATGAGTAAAGAAATGAGCAGGCATGAGAAGAAATATTTAATGGTGCAATATAGAGGCTTCCTGCATAAAGTGGCATTTCCTCAATGTCTTCTGATTGAATCACGTGAAACTCACAAAAAACCTGAGCACAAGTAACATGTCATGAACGCCCTCGAAAAGCTGATGCGCGCTAATTTAACCAGACTTCATCGTGTAACTTTACGTTCGCCTAGATGCGTGCACTGGTCCTCACACATCTGGCAAAACGGCAAAAAAGACAGAGGGTGGAAATGGGAGACATCTCACCGCTGCTTTTTGGAAATGGAGGAAGGTATCGTGCTGTTACGGCAGAAGACACTTTTTTTGTACTTTCGCAAAAGATGTGGTGGGGTAAGTCAAAAGACGCATTAATTGTCCTTCAGCGTTTCTTTGGTGGAGAGGAAACAAGGCCTGACTTTCATTTCAGCAGGCAGCCCATCCATCAATCAACTCCTGAGAGTGCTTCGTCTGGAGAGGCGCCACAAGTGGTGCACGACTCTGGAAACCCTGTTAACCCTGTTCCTGTTAAGGCTGGCAACTCGGGCAGCCTTGGGATTGCCCCTACCAATCGTGCATAGGGCGGTGCGAGATGTTGTGCTTCAGGCTGTGACCACCAGGGCCATTTCATCGACATCTTCGTGGGACACCCATGATGCATAGGGACCATCTATGCTAGAGGGACTTACCCTCCACCAGGGTGCTTCGTCATAGCTGATGGTGCTTATCTTGGTTACACCAAGAAACTCTCAGAGAAAATGCTGATAGCCAGAGTGAAGCTGCGTGGCGTGAAAGACTGAAATTTCAACACTCTTTAAATAATGACTGCTTGTTTCAGGTAAAAACATCATTCCAGAAAACCTTTTATAGTACTCTATTTTTTACTTCACCGATATTAAAGATCAACTGCATAGCATTTGTTAACTCACTCTTTGTGTCCGTCTGGATGGTGTTCAGTTAATATAACAATTAATAGAATAATTTGGACATTTAAAATTGCAGACATGGAGTAATTCAGAGGGACTTTTTTGCTCATTAATGAATGTTTTTGACCGCATATTAATTTTAAATTAGCACTTCCAGGAGTATTTCTGTGTGTTGGGAAAATTTGTCACGTTTAAGATAAGAATAATTATCAGTGACCAAACAAACAAACAAAAAATCTAAATTAAAAATTGGTTAGTCAGAGTAATACTTAATGGCCCAATTAGCCAAAACACTCAAAAATATTACAAATTAATAAAAGTACATAAATCACTTCACTTCATACGTTTGATTTATACTTAATTGACATTTGGTTTGTTGAAGTTGTTACAATGTGGCGCTTCCAGCTGTTCTAGTCAGTGAATCATTTTCTAATGAGTGAATCGTTTTATGAAGCAATTGATTCAAATGACTCGAAGTTTCGAAGCTTCGTTATTCCATAACTACTCGCCAATGAATACACCGTTCACGAAATGAGACACTATGTAATTCAATAAACGTTTATTAACGCTACATAAAGCATTACAATGCTAAAATTTGGTATTCACAGACAGAGTACGATGTAAACACTTCGAAAGCTTTAAAACACAGACCTTACTTCTGGCGCATCAGGAGCGTGGCGCGGCCGTGTGACGTCACATCGCGGGACCAAAATAAAAGTCCTGTCCACACATTGTTCTAAAATCACAATATATAGACATTTAAGACGTACAGTACAGATCAGTCTAATATAAAATGTTGGCAATGCAATTATTTCACAACTACGTTTATCATTACTATATAAGAACAGAAAAAAAGAAAAAAATTATCTGGCTCAGTTTTTTTTTTTAAGTATAGGTCTACTAATTTTTGTTGGGTTGTCCTGCTGAAGAAATGAAAAGAGAAAACAAATCTATTATATGTAATTATTTTTGCTGTCATACTGGTTATGAAAGCGCGATCATTTATTATGCAATTGTATTCATTATTACCAAAAAAAAATAAAATTTTTATAAACCCTTCACAGTAGGTCTGCAGATTATTTAAGTCTTCTGTAAGGGCAGGACAGTCACCTTTCCAGTTTTTATAAAGGTAAAACCCATTTAAACATACTAGAAAACAGATAGAAATGCACGTTTTAATTAATCAAAATGAATATAAATGACAGCTTAAATAGTGTCTGTAGTTTGGCTAATGAGGCCATTTTAGACCATTACTGACTACTGAACTAGAGTACTTAACCTTTTTTCTCTTCGTTTTCATCTTAAACAGGAAAAACTCTGAAGCGACTGAGATGACGTGACACACAGTTATAAAGATGGCGTTTATTAAAGAGGAGAGTGCAGACGTTAGGACTGAAGAAACATTCAAAGTGAAACACGAAGGCAGATTCGAAACTGCCAAAAACCCTCAAAACGGCTTGATTTAGTTCGAAATGACATCATTTCAGTTCGTTTTTCGATTTTTGAAGTATATAGGGTCCTTTATCTGACGAGGTTCTGTATGAATCATCTCTAAACCATTTCTCCTTTGTTCAAGCTGTGCTTTTGTCTTTTTACACTTTAGACCTGATGGCCCTCTAAATCTCTGAGGGCCGGATTGGACAAAATGTCCCATTGACTCATTCATTAAAAAGCTGATTCGTTAGAAACATTTGTTGACAAACAGCCAGTGAATGCCTTTATGAATAGGCCAACAAATAATTGATTTTATAAATAAAATATATATTTTTTTAAAACAGATTCTTTCAGAAACAAAATACGCAGTGCTGCTCGGGACGGCTAAATTGAGCTTTGGCTTTGTTAAAACCTTTTTCTCCTCGAAACAGACGGCATTGTGACTACAATGTAACAAGCTTAATACTAAATCTGTTTGTTGAGCTGTTGTATAAAATCAATTAATTTGCGTTTGCAATATGTCAGCCCGCACATCATTAAAAGTTAACAGTTGTTAGTACACGATAAATATCGCACACTCCTCGCTCTACTGCAAAGCTATCCAGTGCATCGCAGTCTCGTTTAATATTTCACACATTCACCACAACCGCGAGTTGTGATTAAACATACCTGTCTGCGTTGAGATCACCGAACCTTTCTTTTAATTTCTCCTTAGTCTGTCCGCCCTTCCAGGTCAAAATGATTCTATTGGACACGTTTAAAATCACGCAAGTGACATAAACATAAATAAGTGAGCAATTCTATAACATTGGTATACGTTTTTAAAAGTTTGACCTAACACTCCTGGCAGATGCCAAGAAGTTTGTGGCTCAACAGGGATCGCAGAACATTGAGGCGCTAATTGCGCTTCTGGAAAATCACCAGGTGATTGTGAGCTTGCTGAAGCCAATGCCACCTAATGGAAACCAAAACAAGACCCCTAAAGACACCTAGAGCCGACTCAAACGAAAGCCATGGACGCTCAAGGAAATTGGAAGGATGAGATGGCCTTTGCGAAATCTTGTTGCGTTCCGATGTTTTACATGTGAAAAAAGGACACTTGGCCCAGGATTGCCAAAGCAGACAGGAGCTCATGCCCACTGCAAGCCCCACCAACTCTTCAAGACTCCAGTACCATTTTCTCACCACCTGTTGGGCCCATAAGGGGTCACCTTCTCCTGGGTTCCCTGTTAAGGTTGAAGACCTACACACTGAAGCCCTTGTCAACTCTGGAAGCATGGTGACTCCAGCCAGAGTTTGCAGGTCCGCTCACAAGAAGAGAAATTCCCGTGTCCTGTATTCGCTGGGAATCTACCCCACAAGTAAGCATGGTTACCCCTCAGGGCCAGTTCCAAATATGAGCAAGGGTTGTGGTGTGCTTGCTCATCCCAGTCCTGGTTGGTAGACACTTTTAGAGCTACAGCGGCAGAAGGGAGGAGACCTCCACGACACCAAAGGCGCCGTTCATCCAGACGCCACCTTACTCCAACCCCTAAAGAGATGCAAAAGCAACCAGCCCAGAGGAGGATAGCGGTGAGCAAGAACATTCGGATTCCACCACCACTGCCTCTGAAGGCTCGAGAGGAGCAAGCGGTTTATTAAGGAAGATATTAAAAATGTCACGCCCTCAGTTCGGGGTTTAGCTGAAGTTAAGTTAATCGTGCTTTCTGGAATACCCCCCAGTGTGTTCAGCCAAATTATTTGGTTTGACCCAAGAGCTCAGTTAAGGTTATTTAAAAGCTCTGGTTGTATTACGTGGTCAGATTACTACGGTATATATTTTAAAATTGACTTCCATCCTACTCAAGACAAGTCCATGCAAATTGTTGTTATTTTTTTTTTTTGCACTGGTAATTTATTTAACTTCAGCAGGAACAAATAAAACACCGCAAATCCATTATTAACAACGGTTTAATATAAAAGTAGTGGCAACTTTTGTTTGGTCCAAATAATTTGGTAATCGTGAACATCATCTGTGCATAAAAAAAATGCAGGCTTTTAGCAGGACAGGCTTTTAAACAAAATAAAGTGTGTTCAATTTATTAATGTGCATGGATTTTGGAGGACTGGTCCAAATACAGTGCTTCACAATTTATGGGAAAGGAGTATCCAAAGACTTAGTGTTGCCAGAGACATATCACATGGCACACAGCATAGGAGAAAGAAGTTTCGTAAGCTATTTTGTAAGTAAATATGTGGTTTTACTTTCAAAAAGAACAAAGAAATCATGAGAAATTTCAACAACACTCATTGCCGGTTCACTTGTGTCCACCTAGCTAAAACTAAAGCCATTCTGGCTTGGGCTGTCGTTTTAAAACATACGTTTTTATATAGTTGTTTCTAACAGACTTCCGACTGTCTGTCCTAGAAGCACAACTTATCTCTTTCACATTACTTTTTTAGTACAGCAGTTTGTTTTTTAGAGACATTACCTTTGGGCAAGCTTTCATATCATCCAGCTCGAGGAAGATCTTTTGAAAAGCCTCAAAAGTGTTTCTCAGTTCTTTTGGGTAGCTGAGGTTGAGTGCGTATATTAGCCCCATTAGCAGCGCGCAGGCCCTGGGTACGTCCAGGTCTTGCTGGACTTCTGTTCCCTCGATCACGATGCTTGCGCTGGCAGGTTCTGATATCGTGGAACCTCTTGTTATAATAATCTTCATCACTTCGTTGGCAATATCCCCAGCATCCTAAGTAGGTCAAAATTGACATTTTAATTTATCGCATTTGAGAGTTAGATTACCGCAAAGTGTAGTAAGTCTGACTTACCGTGTGTTCTATAAACAGATCTTCCTCATTTTCTCTGAGATATATCACTAAGGAACGGATAGCAGCCTCTCTCCTTCTTTCTAAAGAATAATCCTACAAAAGGAAAAGGAAAGCGTCAGACTGCTTGTCCATCAAAATGGGTTTTTAAATAAATGACTCAAATTAAAACTTGAGGGTCAGCGAATAACCTATTTATCTTTTAAAGTTTAGAAGTTTAAAATATTTTTGTTAAACTTTATCTTTTTCGCATTTAGGTTTCTGGTGTGTCTGTCAGCTCAAGAAAACAGTTTCTGTGTAGATAGCTAGCTAATTAAACAAGACCACCCTAGAAACTATTTGCCTGTCTAAATGGAAGCCAAGGGTGGGGTGAGCAAAGCTCATTATCATTTAAAGAGACATAGACTAAACAAATTGTTGGAAACAGAACCGTTTTTGACAAGGTAAAGGTAATCGTAATAATAATCATAAATAATCGTCACACTTTACAATCTTGGCTACCTTGACTAATGCGATGGGGGGGACAATTGCACAATTGCCAAGGGTTGTATGGCTTCTACTCCACCTACCACTTTGTGTACAAGCTGATGTAGTGCCACAACTTGAAGTTTTTTTTAGAAAGAAAATGCATGGGCCATCAAAGAACAGGTAAATATTAAGTTTAGTGCAAATTGTGGCTTGTTTAATTGTTATTGATCTTAAGAGACATTGACTGTATTACTTGAGGCAATAAAAGATGCAGGAGGTGCACAGCCTCCTGGTTCATTTTTGGCACAGTTACATGATGATCTCGATGCCCCAGATGGATTAAGTACCTTAAGTATCATTCACGAGGAAGAGAGGGACGGGATAGGAAGAGACCAGTTGGAACAGTCTAGACAGGTACTCTGTTCTCGATTCAGGACACAGGTAAATAGTATAAGTCTTGGAGAACTGAACAGAATAACAGATCCAAGCCTTAGGTTGTCTACCTGTGGAAATTGTTTCAAGGACAGCCTGGACAAAAGGTTCCAGAACACTCCAGAAATTACTTTGATGTTAACGGTAAAAAACTGTGAAAATGCTACGGTTATTTCTTATCGGTTATGTTTATTAGTCTTGTGTGTTACATGTAATGTTTTGTTAAATTAATGTTTATTGCATATTTCTGATTAGTGCTTGTGAGAATTACACTTAGCACCTTATATTATGTTCATATTTAAAAGCTGCTTGTTCATTGCATTGGTTCATCTCCATCTGCTTTTGGTAGGTTTTTTTTTTTTAAAGGTTCAAAACAAATTTCAGTACTTTAGTAGATGGATATATTAGCATTATATCAGTTAATTAAATTACGGTAATTGACTGTACATTTAACGTAAAACCAAAAATGTTGTTACCATATTTTTTATGGTTTAATTCCGGCAACCACAGCTGTTTTTTTTTTTACAGTGTAGGGTAAGACATAATTAATCATATTATCAGAGATGAGATCTCTGAGATTTTATTTACTTTCTCTGAAAAAAATCTAATTTTTAATTTTCATTAATAATAATAATAATAATAATAGTATGAATTAAAATTAACGTTTTGGGTATTTACAATTTTTTATGCACAACAGAATTTATGAGGGGAAAAAAAACGGGCTATTGTAAAAAATAAATTAAACTTGTTCTTATGCTTTCAAATAAACAGACATGCAAGTTTTTTGATTAATAAAAATGTATTTAACCATTACAAAGGAGCCCGCCAAAGCCAAAAACCTAGGGGAAACACTTCAAAGCATTCTGCAAATAAAATTCACTCAGGTCAAGTGAATTCACTAAAAATGACCCAGCAAAGTACTTTATTCATACCTCTAGTAGCATGTTCTTAATCCGCTGAATGCTCGTTTTTGAAGAGCGTCCCCTTGAGAACACCAAGGACATTATTTTAGGAGAGTACTGGTCCAGTTTTGCCATGAACGTTGCCTCCAAGTCAACAGTGGTGATCCTTGTGAATTCTTCATTTATCTGTAAAAAAAATAATGCACGGTTAGTAGAACACAATGTAATCTAGCACAATCTGAGAACCGTTTTATGCTAATTTTATTTACCTGAGCTGCATCGAAAAGCGCGGGCCATCTGTATTTTAAGTCATTGATTGGTGTAGCTTGACTGACAATTTCCTGCCTGCGAATAGAGAACGTCTTTGCCATTTTTTCACTGATTATCTGATAGTTCAAACCCCTCTTTACTTCGTTAAGGAGCTCCACTCTTTCATTTTCCAAGCTTTCTTCGGTCTCTCCTTGCGGGTGAGGGGGTAAAAAGTTCACCTCTGCCTTTCTTGGCTTTTTAATATTTTTTGCCGGAGCTTTTTCATGCGCCCGCTTCTTTTTAATAGAGTTAACGTCAAGTTCGGGGCACCCGAGCCCTCTCAGTTTCGCCCTGTAGTTGCCCATTTTATATTTTAGTCTTTGTTTCCATCCATAGCATCCGTTATACGAGCCTGGTTCTTTGAGGCAGGGATACTTCTGAACCAGCGCCTCGGCAACGTCAGAGAGCTGCGCGCTTGTTGGGTAGGCCACGTACTGAAAGATGGTTTCAGCCAGTTTCTCCAGAATGTCTGGAAGGATTGGTGTAAAGTTGAGCTGAATTCCATCCTTCTTGAAAGCTTCGCTTCCCGCCGCAAGCACAAGTTCTGTATCGTAGGCGAAGCGAGGCACTGAGAATTCGGCGGGCCAGCGCTGCGAACGTTGAGTCTTGTGTTCGGGCGACGGAAGAATCAGCGCATTCTGCGATTCGGAAAAGGAACCGCTGATTGAAGGGTAAATGTCGGTCACTGAAGTGTGGACCGAGGTTTGGATGCAGGTCTTAGATGCGCTTTTAATGGAGTTCTCCACATCGGTAAAAGTCAGAGTAAGTGTGGGCGGTTCAACAATGTGAATCACCTTAAGCGTGTCCTTGTCCTTGATGTCGCTTGTTGAGGTAAGAGAAAAATACTCCTCCCCGAAATCGGCGTCCTTATAATGCAAAGTAAAGTTCCCGTTGAGGCCAAACGTCTTCCTCACAATAGACTCGAGTTCGCTCACAGTCCCAGGGATTCCCTGAGGCAAGTCCAGTTTGCGAATGTCATGGTCTTGAAGAATGATGCGGAGTTTGGCTGGACAAGACTTTGGAGCTTCTGTAAGAGAAACCACATCGGTTTGAGGCACAGAAAATCAATGGGATGCGGGTCTTTTCTGCATAAACCTCCCTTGTCCACTCGAAGGGGAATGCGCTTAAAAACGGGGCAAGGGAAAGGTCGGGAACCAACCCAACAACTGCCATATTCAAGTATAGAAATGATATCAGTGGAATCACCTTTTTCCAGTTGATCAAAACATCGACATCCAATCAGAATCAATCCTATTATCACAGGCTCGGTCATTTAAAGCGAGTGGAGTGGATGCTACTAATTTTGATCAATTCCACAAAATTCCAGACAGGTGCTACATGTTTAAATAAATCAGTTAAACAACTCATTAAATACATTAAAAACAGTACAAACCCAAATAAAATTTAATTAAAAATACAAAAAAAGAGCTCATCAGCCAACAGAAAGGAAACATATTTCGTAAACAGTATTTATTTACATTGATTTTATTTAATTATGTGTCACGGGGGCAAAGTTATTACTTAGTTATAACAGGGTCATAGAAAAGCTAGTCTCAGTCTCTATGTAAAAAGGTAGAATTGGTGTCTAACAACATTTTAAACATCCATAACATTTGGTCTTTGATCGACTTCAGATGCCACATTTACAACTGAGGATGTGAAAAGTCATTTCAAGTCACTTATTATGTTGCTTTTTAGGCTTGATTCAAAGAATACTTGTTTGTTTTTCTCCCACTGACTTTTATAAAGCTCTAGCAAAACATTTTTAAAGAGGACTTATATTTGTTTTTAAAAAGAAGCATTCGTGGATGACGAAGCTGAAGTTTTTCAACGCTCCCTTTAAAAGTGAGGAAATTCATGTTTGACTTAAGTGCTTTTAAAAGATAAAAGTCGTTGTTGGGTGATTATTTATTATACAATTATTTTACTCCCCTTTCGTTTTTATTTAAAGCATAACTAAGTCATAACAAATAAAAGCCCAACTTGAAAGTAAGATTTTCTTACGGCTCGTTTCCACTGAGCGCTACGGTATGGAATTATGTCCGTTTTCATTGTAAAGCGAACCGTACTGTACCACTTTTAGATAAGCCGTACCTAGCAAAGGGTACCAAAGGGGGCGGAGCTAAACTGACCGCAGAAGCTTGATTGGTAGACTAGAGGATGAACTTTTTAATTGTCACTTATGCAATCTTTCTTGTTCTCTCGTGGTGAAACATCGTTGGCCCAAAACCCACTAATTGCATTCTTATTTTGTCACGACAGTGTAGTTTTAACAGTTTTTTAGCCGAGAAAGCAGTTGTTTAAAACCCAAATCTGCAGGTTTCTTTAAATAAAGACAGCATCTACGTCGTTGTCGTAGCTCCGGGTGGGCAGCCTCGAGCTTGGCTAGTTCTTCTGACGTCTCTGTAGCGACCGAACGTTAGATACAATCAATTTTGGGTAACTGCATTTAACAGGTGCATCTTTTATTTGCTCCTGGTCGTATAGTTTGGTGGCGTAGCGGTCTTGCTCAGTGGAAACGAGCCACTATAAACGAACTTCAAGACGGCTTTCGTATTTGCTCAGGTGATCTCCACAAGCCAACCCACTCAATACATACAGACCAGCTTCAATTAAGACACTCGGTCGTTCATTTCCGTTACGGAGGAGACGACTGAATTCAGCTTGGAGGATGGAAACCAACCAGTCAGTTGTTCAGCGTCTTCATGCTTGACTCTGAACGCTTCTTCGATCATCATGTCTTCGCTTTCCACTTTAATGAACGCCATCTTCTTAACGGCGCGTCGCATGAACCTCATCCGCTTCGACCAGAGGTTTTTATCCTGTGTGTTTAGAAGCACATTCAAGTTTAAGACAAGGGCGAGTAACAGAAACAAACCCAAACTAGATTGGAAACTAGGTTTAGCTGCGATTAAAAGGAACACAAACTTTACAGACTCTTCGCGTTTAGCTACGAGCTTTATTTGCATTTAGTTGCTGGGAGGTAAGAAGAGATGGCGCTTTAAGGGACTGAGGCTTTACTCGAAACGCCTGGCGTTTGTTTATACGCTATTTCGACGAGGTGTCGCCAGCGCGCGGAGATTCGAGCGCTACACGGCGAATCATTTCGAGAAGCGCTTGGTTCGGTTGACTCGGATTTACAAAACAAAGCTGAATCCGCGTTTGCGGTCGAACCGACTCGAGACGCGCCTTTTCTGTAACTCGTGAACGCACGCGCACCGCTCGCGCGAAACAACGAGCGTTAACGTCAGACGAAGTATCGCCGCGTTACACGAAAGACCGCTGAATTTCGCGTCGCCCGCTGAAGGAAGTGTAGGACAGACGTGGACGGTTCGCGCGCGTTTCAAAACTTTAAATGGTTAAAAAAAAAAACACACACACACACACAAACCTTTCTTCGGCCGATTCACAACAGACGCACGCAGCGCGGCGCAGCCTTGTGACGTCACATCGACGGGCCAAAACAAAAGTCCCGCTCACACACAAAAAAAATTAAAATAAATAAAATCTGTCCGCACAGATTGCAGGTGTAAGGTGTGAACTCTCATGTGGACTTCAAGGTTTTGCTTACCATTGAAACTCCTACTACACTGACAGCAGGTGAAATTGTTCGAGTCGGTGCTCTGACTTTTTTGTGAAGGAGTCTTTTCAGTGTTTAAGGAGCATTCTCCATTCTTGAAATCATGGGGTTTCTCATCCTGATTTTTATCTTACTTTTGATTCAGTTCTTCTTTCTTGCTCTCCTCTTGCAGAGCCATCAGGTCTAAAGTAAAGAAAACACGGCATCAAAACCAGATCCTATGTAGATCCACACTTAGCTACTTTTTCCAAACTAAATTAGATCTAAAGAGAGACTAAAATATCATCTAAAATATCTTAAATTGTGTTCTGAACACAAACAAAACTTTTACAGGTTTTAAATATGTCATATAACAAAACTGTGGTATATAGATAGTAACTTTCTTCTATTAGATCCAAGCAGAAGCAATCTGGTCACCCTATTTTCCAACGAATTCAACATTATTATATATAACGGACATGACAATCTTTTGTAAAATCTGCATTTATCATTATTTTTTATTGTTACGATATGTATCATTTAGGCTTCTTCTGTATTATTTTTGGCAATTTATTGTGACATTTTGTAATTATGAATGACAAATTTCGAAGTAGGAGCTACTCAGGTGCACTTGAAGACAGAATCAGTATTTGCTTGGTCATGTGATCTTACCATCTCTGTTCACGTGAAGAGAACCTCTCAGTGTCAAATACAGTCTAACTCACTTCGAATTTAAGAATAAAAGCTAACCTGTTTGTTTCTCAGTCTCTTCCAACCTTTATATTAGTGCGTCACATGGATCTCAGTTGCTTCACCAGTTTTTCTGCATTTGGACATTCTGTCATGTTTAAGATGAGAGGGAAAAAAATGAATCGCAGGAGGACGGGGAAGCTTGGACACAGATGGACCTGGCTGAAAGTCTGCCAAAGGATTTAAATGTGGTGGGACATAATGATCAAAAGGAGAATGAACTGAGAGGTGCGCAAAAGGACGTCGAGTTGATTGAAAGTTTGCAAAATGTCTTGGACGAACAGAAACGTAATGAACAAGAGCAAGCTGCAGTAAAGGAAAGAGAATAGAAGGAGAAACAAATAAAATCAACTAAAAGAAGAAGGTCAGTAAAGGTAACATCAAATTTAGAGGCTAAAAAAATGCTCAAAGAAGTCCCAATTGAGGGTGTGAATAAATATGAACCGTTAATGGACTTGGGGAGAAGGACTGAGATGATGGACTTTATGTACGGTTTTATGCTGCAAGTTCATACAGAGATGCACATGAAATAAGGAGAGAGAAATAAAGGAAAAATTGGAAAAGGAATTAAATGAGAATGGGGAAAATATACAAAAACTAAAAGAATTACAGGCATTATTGAAAGAAATGGAAAAATATGTAGGTTGAGAAGTAAGCAAGTGGAGGGTGAAAAATGTACTAAATTTGTCTTTGATCCAGAAAAAAGAAGAGATTGGCCGCCGATAAGCCTGTCTGTATTTTTTCCCGCGATAACAACAAGTTGGATGTACATTCCCTTACTTAAAATATTTCTTTCTATGATTTTTTTTAATGAAAATGTACACAATATTTAATATGTTAACATGTGTATCTCATTAATTTGCAATTAATTTTATAATTTTTTTTTGTTTGTTTAATAATTACTTCGCAGCCCTATTTAGAACATAAAAATACAAGACGACATTAAACAAGACATTTTAACAAGACATTTTTATACCTTGTGGAGAGAAACGGCGCAGACACTGGACAGAGATTAAACTTTCTAGTACACCTGTGTTCGCTACCAGATGGAATATACTAGGCTGATACTATACATTAGCATACATATACTATATGTATAGGGAAGTACTGCTTTAACCTTTAGCCAGCGTTTTTTTGTAACGCTGTGTTAACATCGTCCATTGTATAAGCTAAAAATACAGAAGTGCTTTTACAGTTTTGTCACCAGATGATGCCCAACATCCATGTCAAAGTCCAGATATTTATCGGTTTTCATACAGTTTTTGTTCTTTTATTTACAGTCTTCCTTACGCTGAATAATGCAGTAATTCACAGCAAGACAGAAGTTCAACTAATATTACGATTCTGAGATATAAACACGTGGAATGGAGCGATGCCTCTACATAAGCACTCAATATTTTACATAAGTGAAGTGAAAGCCCGTGAGTACACGACAAAAAGAACGAAGAAACCTCAAGACAAAAGTACACGGAGGCAAGCGGTCATGAAGCTGGAGAATCAGATTTGGCCCGCGTTTAGCGGAGGCGAAATTTTCAATTTCACACAGATCCGTATTTTCTGGTGCCATTTTAAACCGCTGAGCCATTTAAACCTCTTTCCACACGAGGAGCACAAATAGCGCCTCTTCAAGTGTATCTGTAAGTGCGCCGGCGAAATGAATTTTTTATTACATCGCCTCCCTCCCGAGTGAATGCGCAGGTGCTTTCTGAAGTTGCCGGTTTTCCGAAATCCCTTTCCGCACTCGAAGCACTGGAGCTTCTTCTCAGAATGCGTTCGCAGATGATGTTTCAGATCTCTTTGATACGTAAAGGTCTTGTCGCACTGAAGACACGTGAACGGCCTCTCTCCGGTGTGGACTCTTATGTGCGTCTTAAGATTCCCTTTGAGTGTAAAACCTTTCCCGCACTGCGGGCAGGTGAAAGGCCTCTCTCCGGTGTGGACCCTTACGTGAACCTCGAGATTTGTTTTGTTGGCGCAACTCTTTCCGCAGTGACGGCACATGAAAGGCTTCTCCCCGACGTGAGTCGTCACGTGACTCTTGAGGTGGTTCCCGTCAGCGAAACTCGTTCCGCACTGAAGACACTTAAAACTGTTCTCCCTAGAGTGGATCCTCGTGTGGTAATTGAGGTTTCCTTTGCGCGTGAAACTCTTCCCACACTGACCGCACGCGTACGGCCTCTCTCCGGTGTGGCTCCTCATGTGCGCGTTGAGCGTCGCTGTATACGCGAAGGTCTTCCCGCACTGAGGGCAGGCGTAGGGCTTCTCTCCGGTGTGAAGTCTCATGTGAGTCTTGAGGCTCACTTTGTAGCTGAAGCTCTTCCCGCACTGATGGCATTTGAACGTTTTTTCTCTCGTGTGAATTTTCGCGTGAGTCTTGAGGTTTTTATTGAACTGGAATCCCTTTCCGCACTGCTGGCATTTGAAAGGCTTCTCTCCGGAGTGAATTACCACATGCCTGTTCAGGTGTTTCATGTCTGGGAAGCTCTTTCCACATTCATGGCATATGAAGCAGTCCTCCCTCGAGTGAATCTTCATGTGGTAATTGAGGGTTACTTTACGCGTGAAGCACCTTCCGCACTGAACGCACACGAACGGCTTCTCTCCGGTGTGGATTCTCGTGTGAGTCTTGAGATTTCCTTTCAGCGAGAAGCTCTTCCCGCACACTTTGCAGGAGTAAGGATTCCCCCCAGCGTGGCTTCCCATGTGAGAATCGAGGGATGCTTTGTACGTGAAGCTCATCCCGCACTGAGGGCAGGTGTAGGGCTTCTCTCCGGTGTGAAGCCTCATGTGAGTCTTGAGGCTCACTTTGTGACTGAAACTCTTTCCGCAGTGGTGGCAAATTAAACCGTTTTCCCCCGTGTGACTCCTGGTGTGGTAATTGAGGGTTACTTTACGAGTGAAGCTCTTTCCACACTGATCGCAAGTGAACGGCTTCACTCCATTGTGAATGTTCATGTGGTACTTGAGGTTCGGTTCTGCCGTGAAGCTCTTCCCGCACAGCTTGCAGGTGTAAGGCTTCTCTCCGGTGTGAATCCTCAGGTGACTTTTGAGGTTTCCTTTCTGAGTGAAGCACTTTCCGCACTGCTGGCAGCTGAAGGGCTTCTCTCCAGTGTGGACTCTCATGTGGACTTCGAGGTTTTGCTTTTGATTGAAGCTCTTTCCGCACTGACAGCAGGTGAAATAGCTGTTGGAATCCGCCTTTTGAGCCCTCTTCCGAGAGGGCTTTTTTCCGGTGGGATGGGATTTCTCTCCGATTGTGAAATCGTGAAGCTTCTCGCACTTATCTTTCTCTTCCGTTTCAGGCAGTTCTTGGCTTTCTTCTTTCAGTATGATCAGATCTGAAATTGAAAAACAAAAACACACGTAAGTCAGCACCGTCCCAAAACCAGCATTAAACCAAAACCAAACAAATACAGCCCAAAAACCTACTGGAAGAGGCATCTCTGAACTTCTTGCACAAGCATTACTTGACATCCTTACGTTTCACAACGTGTTAACTTTACGTTAAGAGTGAACACATGAATATATGACAGTAGGACAGAGGCAAACGTTTTGAACGTTTAAAACATTACTCTTCTCTGAAAGCTATCAATCTGCTTCAGAAGCAGTTTGTTTCTCCACCGAAGTTGCCATCATGGCTGCTTTAAGGTTTTTGACCGTCAACATTTTGGGTTCAATTTTTTTTCAGCTTACAGAACTGAATTGTGTTCATCTGAAGCAAGCCTAGTCAGGTTGAGTAAATGCTAAAGAGACTTTTATAGGTAGCACCGATTTAAAACACAATGAATGTCAATACATAAAAATTTTACTTACGTTCTTTTAATAAAATGGCCGCTTCCGTTTTAATGTTATTGGTAATAAATATGTTTTTGGTACAATTTTTGTTGTCGTTTCTGAAAAGGATGTTTGAGTTTTAGCTCATTTTCGCCCACAAAATTCTATAAAGCGTAATATTTTGATAACATGGCATTAATGTGAATTTTAAAAAAGTGTCCTGGGTTCTCTGTCCTGATCTATGTCAAACAAAACCACTTCAATCAGGGAGGGTTTTCCAAAAAACATTGTTTATTTCTGAAAAGCGAAACATTTTGTTGACTATAAGAAAACGAGTTCGCTTTTAAGAATACAAACCAACCTGCTTGATCCTCGGCGTCTTCTTGTTTCACTCTGAAGTCCGCTTCGATCCTCATGTCTTCACTTTCCTCTTTAATAACCGCCATCTTAATAGTTTTTCTGTGTGTTTAGACACAAAGCTTAACGGGAAGAAAAATAAAACCAAACCAAATCTTTGCATGCCTCTCAATCAGCTCCCTGGTTCTGCAGTCGGCTTTTTTTTCAGAGCAATTCGCTGAACTGACCGTTTCAAGCTCCAAAGTTATTGTTAAGTTCATCTGGTTCAAAATCATTCATTTTAAATGAAACAATAACGTTCTTATTACACATCCACCAACGTCTGAAAAATAAAAAGTGCATTAAAAACTTTATCACTGCATGATTTGGGGTGTTACTGTGGTTTCTCCTCTTCATATTATTTGCCACGATATTGCAGACAATCAAAAAAGAAAATACAAGAAAGGTTGCCTTTATTAGCTTCTATGGGGCGGTGCTATTATATTATACTTCATAAATGATAACGTGGTCTGCTACAATGAAGCACATGGGGAGAAAAACAATTAAGAAAACGGGAATAATCTCGTATGGCACGTTATCTTGCTACGAATATATAAATCTAACGTAAGTTAAATGACTTGCGTTTGCATGCAGAGTCTCATATTTTCGAAATTAATAAATATGCGTCCTTGGATTCTTTCTGCATAAACACGGGCAGTAGTTAAATATAAGAAAACGTTTATTTCGTTGCTACTTGCCATTGGCCGAATTTGTTTTAAAATAAACCGACTCGTGATACAGGGAGCAAAAAGAGACGCATCTTTTGTATGAGGATGCGTTTTAATCACAAACGATACGGTTCAAAAAGATTAAGTAAAAATAATGATTCTTTCTATGACATGTAAAACGTACAGGACTGTTTGTGTCATTTTGAAAACCTTGCATGCGTTAAACACAAACCTTTTTTTTAGCAGAATGACAACTGACGCGGGACCGCGGCGCAGCCTTATGACGTCACGCCGCCGGTCCAAAAATAGAGGTTCTGTTCAAAAAAAACAAAACAAAGTGAACAGAAAAGTATATTCAAAATATATTAAGTAAAATAGATGTTTCTGAAAATATTCAAAACTACCAGCAAAAGCGTGCGACGAAGCTGTGACGTTTCATTGCAGAAATCGATTAATATTAACTGATACACATTTGTTGGTTTTGAATTTGCTGCACGTCTTGAAAATATGTCATTTGTGCGCAAGTCTTTTGGGCCAGAAACGGTCTGGTATGGTTCTCAAGCGAACACTCCCCCTGCACTGTTCTCCAGACTTCAGTTGCGGTCCAAGGCGCTCACTGTCCTCCTGGCAAAGGATACAATCGAGCCGGTCCCTCCAGCCGAGACGAGGTCATCATGCCAAAAAAAGGAGGTGGCCTTTGGACAATCCTGGACCTGCGTGTTATGAATCGGGCCATTTGCAAGCTCCAGTTCAAAATGCAGATGCAGAAATGCATTACCAAATGTGTTCAGCCACAGGTTTGCAGCGGTTGACTTAAAGGATGTGTGCTTCCATGTCTCAATTTTTCCTTGACGCAGACCATTTCTTTAATTTGTATTCAAGGGTCAAGCTCAGCAGTACAAAGTACTGCCCTTCAGGCTGTCCCTGTCCCCCTGCATCTTCACAAAGATCGTGGAGGGCGCCATGGGCCATTACGGGAAGTGGGCATCAGGACATAAACGACTGGCCCAGTCTCGAGAGCAAATGTGCTATCACAGGGACCTGATGCTCCAGCACCTTGGGGCTTCGGGTCAACTCTTTTTTCGGGGTGTAGTTGTTGAATTCTGTGAGTATGATGGCGTCTCTCTGTGGTGCGCTCCCAGTCAGTGCTGAACTGCCCGAGTTCCCTCAGAGGCAAGACGGTGGTCCCACTAAAACACTTTCAGAGGCTCCTGGGTTTAAATCGGTAATAAAAAGTTATTTAGTCAACTGTACAGTTAAAGAATCTTCCAAATGCTTTAAATGTTATCAAATTTTATTTTATTTTAAGCGCATCCACACAATATGTAATAATAACATACGAAATGTAAACCATCAAATCCCTCCCTACTAAGTCCAACTTTTAGATTATTTTCTTCAACTAAATGGTAACCAAACAAAACACTGGTTCTGGGTACCAGACAAAACTGGCTGTCAAAGCATTAGTTCACTGGCCCTGTATTTGGTTTTAAAGGGCTGTTGTAGTTGGTGGGTGGTGCTGAAGGGGATTAGCACCTTCACTGCAACTGTGTGACAGACCGGTTGTTCTTCAGCAATTTCAAACCAGAATGATTCCAATGGAACCTCATGGGCAATGGCCATTGGGAACCAATGGGTTTTCAGGCTGGCTCTTCCAGATGTCTTGATGGAAGCTCCAATGTTCTCCATGAAGTCGTTACAGATCCGCTGCCTGCTCCTCAGTTAGAGCTGGGAAATAACTACCAAATTTCTCCATGCCCTTTGATGGATGCAATGTTATTTTACATTAACATTGAAGTGTCTGCAATAAATGCCGAGGGCCCCTTTGTACGTTGCTAGGTATTACACTTATACCTCTATGGCTATTTGTATTGTATTGTATTATTGTTCTGCACCTCGAAGGTTTGCGCCATTCAATTTGTTGCGCTTGGTACAATGACAATGAAGATATTAAATTCAAACAACAACCGGTAATTGGAGAATTTGAAGAGCATGACTATATCTCCTATGACAACCTCCGGTGTTTTTAAGAAGCCTGAGAAAACAACACCGCATCACCTATTTAGACATTTGGACACATTTGAAATAATCAGAGCAAAAAAAACTCGACCACGTTCAGGTGTGACGTGAACGTAACCTTAATTTTACACAGCTGCGTCTTTTCTGGTGCCACTTTAAATTGCCAAGCCATTTAAAACCCTTCCCACACGAGGAA
The DNA here is from genome assembly GCF_018831695.1 of Puntigrus tetrazona. Classification (NCBI taxonomy): domain Eukaryota; kingdom Metazoa; phylum Chordata; class Actinopteri; order Cypriniformes; family Cyprinidae; genus Puntigrus; species Puntigrus tetrazona. The sequence goes on along the minus strand of NC_056702.1, from coordinate 18,626,341 downwards.
CACTGATAGCGTCGCACACCTGCGTGACTTTTCAAGTGTATTTCTAAGTGTGACAGTGAAAGAAATTTTTTATTACACTGATCACAGTTAAAGGGCCTTTCTCCGGAGTGAATGCGCAGGTGGTTTTTAAAATTGCTCCTTTTCGTAAATGTCTTGTTGCACACAGAACACTGCAGTTTATTTACAGAATGGGTTTTCGAATTGCGGCCAAGGTCTTTTCCCTCTCCAGCATGAACCCTCACGTGAGTCTTGAGGTTTCCTTGAAACATGAAACACTTTCCGCAGTGAAGGCACGTGAAAGGTTTCTCTCCGGTGTGAATTTTGACGTGAGTCTTAAAGCTCACGCTATGTCTAAAACTCTTCCCGCACTGACGGCACGTGAAAGGCTTCTCTCCGGTGTGAATCCTCAAGTGAGTCTTGAGGCTCACGTTGTGACTGAAACTCTTTCCGCACTGATGGCACATGAAAGGTTTCTCTCCGGTGTGTATTCTCATGTGAGTCTTCAGGTTCCCTTTATGCGTGAAACCCTTCCCACAGTACTGGCACATCAGAGCGCTTTCTCCGGAGTGAACTCTGACGTGCCCCTTAAGACGTTTCTTGTCCGGGAAACTTTTCCCGCACCGACGGCACGCGAAAGAGACCTCTCTCGAGTGGATCCTGGCGTGGTAATTGAGGCTTTCTTTACGAGTGAACGATTTCCCACACTCGACGCACGTAAACGGCTTCTCTCCGGTGTGAACTCTCATGTGGGTCTTCAGATTTCCATTGTGCGAGAAGCTCTTATCGCACAGTTTGCACGTGTAAGGGCTTTCTCCGGTGTGACTCCTGGTGTGGGAATCGAGCGTGGCTTTGTACGTAAAACACCTTCCGCACTGAGGGCACGCGTAAGGCTTCTCTCCCGTGTGAATTCTCGTGTGGGCCTTAAGGGATTTTTTGAATCGGAAAATCCTTTCACACTGATGGCATTCGAAGGGCTTCTCTCCGGAGTGAATTACTTGGTGGCCGTTCAAACGCTCTAGATCCGTAAAACTCATTCCACACTGTCGACATATAAAATGGTTCTCTCTCGAGTGAATCTTCGCGTGCCAATTAAGGGTCACTTTGCATCTGAAACTCTTTCCGCACTGGTCGCACGTGAACGGCTTCTCTCCCGTGTGAATTTTCATGTGATACCTGATGTTTATTTCCGCTTTAAAGCTTTTTCCACACAGGTTGCAGGAGTAAGGCCTCTCTCCGGTGTGGATTCTCGCGTGCCTCTTCAGGGTTCCTTTCTGGGTGAAACTTCTTCCGCATTCATGGCAGGTGAAAGGCTTCTCTCCGGTGTGAATCCGCGCGTGCCTTTTAAGGCTTCCGTTGTCAGTAAAACTTTTCCCACACTGCCGGCAGGTGAAAGGGCTCTCGCCGCCGTGAACTCTCATGTGGTCTTTGAGGCTCTGATGATGACTGAAACTCTTTCCGCACTGAAAGCAGTCGAAATAACTAGTTTCTGTCTTTTTAGCTCCGTTCCGCGAGGAAGTCTTTTCGGCCTTTGTACAGCTAAAAGATTTTTCTCCGGTTATGAAATCATGTTTCTGATATTTCTCTTCCATTTCATTTAGTATTTCGCTCTCCTTCTTTGGTGACATCCGGTCTATGGAGAAGACAGAAACATATAATTTAACCCCAGACCTAAATACTTCTTCCAAAATTGACAATAATGGCATTTTTACTCACCCCGAAGCCATCCTAGGTGTATATGATTTTATTCTTTCAAAGTTTTTAAAAAAGGCATCCTGGCTCTTCCAAGCTTGGTAATGCTGGTAGATGGTGACCATGATTTGACCATATCCTCTGAAGCAGATCGATGGGTTTTTGTAATATTTTTAGTTTTAAAATTATAAATGAACTAAATGACTTCCAGCAGCAGTCGCATGAGCATCCCCGAGAGCACTTGCAGATACATATGATTTACGGAGCTTCGAAATCATAGTCACCATCCACCAGCATTAATAAGCATGGAAGAGCCAGGATGCCTTTTTTTAAAAACTCTGACTGCGTTTGTTTGAAAGAAGAAAGTCATATACACCTAGGATGACTTAGGGGGGAGTAAAATGTGCTGTAATTTATATTTTCGGGTGAACTACTCCTTTTAATAGATGCTCCCTATGCCTGCAATTTATATACAGTTTAATTATCCAACGATATGATTGCGAAATAAATTATTTTTTAATATTCTTGCTACCATCTCACGTGCATTCTCTTTAGGGGTTTTGTAATACACACCATTTCCTTTCTTAACATGGTCATTCATGAACGTATTTGGATTTGGGCACATCATTAAAATAAACAAATGGACTCCAAGCGGTTGAAACATTTGTAACAGGATTCTGAGATAATTATAATCGACCCTGCAGACCCAGAAAACAAGGGCCGGGGAGGAGCACATGTACGATTGAGAAAACACTTCCTCCAGAAACGCAGATGTTTTCCAAAATGGTGCTACGTTTACTCAGAGACACACAGAGGAGATGATTTGTTTAATAAATAGTTTTTTTTATTTTCTTTGTGCACAAAACGCATCCTTGTCACCTTATAAAATACAGATAGAATCACTGATGACAATGTTGAGAACGGAAACCAACCTATTTGTTCCTCAGTATCTTCTTGTTTCAGACTGAAAGCTTCTTCGATCCTAAGTTCTTCACTCTCCTCCTTAATTAACGCCATCTTCACAATAGCGCGAGCATCACATGGATCTCAGCTGCTTCAGCGTGGGGGTTCTGTGTGTCTGAACACACATGAGAATGATTAACAGACAGAAAAACTCATCCAAACTAAATATTTTGGTGTGTCTCAATCAGCTCTCTAGTTCAGCGATCAATGCTCTGGCAAGACCGACAGTCAGAGCGGTTAAAAATAAAAATCAAAGCTAACAATTCAACTCATTTGAACAGAAATGGTCTTCTTCGCCCTTTAGTACTTGCATTTTTATTTTGAATTCTCAATAAAAGAAGCAAAAACATTAGACACAACACTTTTTTTTTTATTTTGCCATGGCTTTGCAGGTAGTAAAAAAGTCTTAATGCAACTTTCAACAATTTAAAATTGAAAAAAAAATTTTTTTTTTCATTTTTGAGTTCAGTTTAAAAAATAAACCAAGGAAGCAGTTTAATGACTTTTAGAAAGACATAAAGTTAACTTACTCGTGTTGACTGGTTAAGTACACCAGACTAACTGTTAATTAATGTTACGGGTAACAATACTACACTAAATAATAAAACTGCCACAATGTCCGAAAGCGAATGGTTTAAACACCCTTTAACGCTTAATAACAAACCTTTCCTCAGCCGACCCGCAGACGCAGCGGCGCGGTTTTATGACGTCATAACGCTCCGCCATAATTAAAGTCCCGCTCATGCGCTCAAACGCAGAAAGCACAAATACAACTTCACGACAGCAAAATTCATATTTTTATTCGTGTTATTCCAACTATAAATAATTTATGTTACATCAGTTATTCAATAAACAATGCATTTCTTCCAAGCATACTAATATCACGCCCGAGTGAAAACACCAAGCCATAATGCATTAGAGTGGGCTAACACCTATAGAACAGGTTGAAGTGCCTTAGAAAGACATTCTCCTATCTATAAAAGGACTTATTTTGTATGCTGAAAAGTATATGGAAAGCGCAGCATTGTGACTGAAACACCGGCGAAACCGATTCTGGCAAATCTGGTGGCTGGCTTTTGCACAGGGCCATAACCCTTCCTTCTCTCAGTGTGAGCCAAACCGTAGCGAACCGCCAGCGGATTTCTCTCTTTACTTCCCACGGAGCAGAAGAACGGTTACTCTGAAAAGTCAAATGGCCGTTTTCGATCCATGTAGGGCATGTATCCCTATAACAAAGCCGTTCTGAAAAGCCTAGGATAGGTGGAGGAGACGCCTGAAGCTGGAAGCAGCTTCTAGATTTCATCAGCAGCTCACCGAAATCCGTACCTTCTCGAACTAGATGTTCAAGACATGTACGTTATTTAACACGAGCTGGATTTAAAAAGTCACTTCAACAGCTTGACCAAAAGAAAAACCGGGCCTCGCTTTCACTCAAGGCGCGGACGTCGCCTTAATTTCGCACAGACGCTCATTTCCTGGTGCCACTTTAAACTGCCGAGCCACTTAAAGCCTTTTCCGCACGACGAACACGAGTAGCGTCGCACTGTGCCGCTCGGCGTCGCTCTTTTCCTCGGCCGCTCCCAAACGAGCCGCCTCCCCCCGAAGCGAAGCTCTCCTTTTCCGACCCTCCCGTCCAGCTCGGGGTCCTTCCCGGAGTGAGTCCGCAGATGACCCTTCAGGTCTCTCTGGTACGCAAAGCTCTTCCCGCAGCGGAGACACCCGTACGGCTTCTCTCCGGTGTACAGCCTCAGGTGAATCTTGAGGCTCACGTTGTGCCGGAAGCTCTTCCCGCAGCGCTGGCAGGCGAACGGCTTCTCTCCGGTGTGGATCCTCATGTGGGTCTTGAGGTTGCCTTTAAGCGTGAAGCTCTTCCCGCAGCGGCGGCAGGTGAAGGGGTTTTCCCCGGCGTGCGTCCCGACGTGCCGCGCCAGGCGCCTGCCGCTCGGGAAGCTCCTTCCGCACTGCTGGCAGGCGAAGCGGTCGGCTCTCAGGTGGATCCTCGCGTGGTTCTTAAGGCTCTCTTTGCGCGTGAAGCGCCGCTCGCAGCGGACGCAGGCGAACGGCTTCTCTCCCGTGTGAACTCTCGCGTGGATCTTTAGATTTCCTTTGTGGGAGAAGCTTTTATCGCACAGCTCGCAGGCGAAAAGCTTCTCTCCCGAGTGAATCGTCATGTGCCTCTTCAGACTTCCTTTTTGCGTGAAACTGCTTCCGCACTGTTGGCACGAGTAAGGCTTCTCTCCGGTGTGAACTCTGGTGTGCCTTTTAAGGCTTCCTCTTTCAGTGAAACATTTCCCACACTGCTGGCAGGTGAAAGGCTTCTCTTCGCCCTGAGCTCTATTGCGGTCTTCAAGGTCTTCCCGTCGACCGAAACCCTTTCCGCACTGAAAGCAGGTCAAATAACGCCCCGTCTTTCGCGAAGGGGTCGTTTCGTTTTGAGGGCACCTACATTTTTCTCCAGTTACGAAATCGTGACATTTCTCCTCTTTCGCTTCCTTTTCGGTTGGGGGCTCTTCTTTTAGTGGCATCGGGTCTGAGACGAAAAGAGACAAATGCAAGTTACTCACGCAATTATTGGTTTAACTGACCGTTGACGTTTTCGGGTGGTTACTAAATCCTGTAGCCGAGGTGGTTAGAAAGCAGGCACACCACCTTAAAAATACGGAGAACTGACATCCACGAGAAGTTACCAGCAAACAGGCCACACTGGCGAACAACTGGACTCTGTCTCCAAGGGTCAAAGCTAAACAGCTTAAAGTACGTCGTCCGGCACCGGCCTTTCGTTGCTGAACCAGAGCTTTTTAAAGATTTTGTGAAGGAACCACAACCCAATCAGGGCTCTAGACCAACTGTTTCTTTTTAAGGTGCAAATGTTTGACTACATCGCATGAACACCACTTTTTTCAATGTTCTCAACGGTTTATGTTTAAGACGCATCCGACTTTTACATTCAAACTAAACAGGTCATTTTTTAAGTTTTTACTCAAAAAAGCTCAGCATTTGTTTGAATTCAAAAGAAAAACCGGATAAAATGCTCTTGCTTGCGAGCATTTTTTTATACATTTACTTGCTGCTTTAATGAGCCTGAGCAGTATTTTGAGACGCCATGAATTAAAACGCGCTACACATTTGTTTAAAAATGCTACAAAGGCAGTAGAAAAAAAGGGACATGGTTTGAAGATGTGACAGTTAATGAATTCCTAAAATGTTTGATTAGGAAAGATTTGAGTAATTAATGTAATTTTGAGTAATTTAAGAAAACGCTACAATGCTACCGATTCCTAACATGGTAAAACTTTTTTAATAATTATTGGGAGGGGTTATTAACATTAACATGTCACCAGACGGTCTCTTAACTTATATTTATATTAATATTTAAGGTGAACCACGAAACGTTGTTATTCAGGAAGTGTGTATCAAACAATTAGCCCTTTATATCACTCAGTGCCCTCGAAGTAGCTCTCGGTTACCAAAAAAAACGGTTCTGAATGGTCATTTTCCGCTTTGGTATCTACACTTTTATTTAAGTATGGCTTTCAGGTACTTCATAAACCCCTGAGAAGGTTAATGCTTCAGGCCACTCACATGAGAATTCTATTCATTTCTACAGAGGTGAACATTTTACTACGGCCCAAATTTGAAAACTGACCCGTTCTTTCTCGTTTCACTCCGAACGCTTCTTCAATCTTCACGTCTTCGCTCTCCTCTTTAATAAACGACATCTTTATGAAGATCTCAAAGGAGTTTTTCCCTGTGGGTTTGGACATTGTCAGTTAACAAAAAGACAACAACATGGATGACAACTTGGGGTTTTAAACGTATAAATGCGCAAAATTTCATTTTAACTTCTAGTACTATTTTTTTTAAAGGAATGGCAAACTCATTACTGAGATCATGATGTAAAGAGACGCGCCTTTTCTGTTTCTCGCGTGCGTGCACTTTGCCAGTATAATAAAAAAATTTTGTAAGACAAACACCCAAACATTATATTATATATATTATATATATATATATTTCTATATAATTTCAAACGAAAAGTACTTTCAGTGCTTAAAAATACAAACCTGCCTTCAGTCGAATCACAGACGCTGGAGCGCGGCGCAGCCTGATGACGTCTCTCTACGGAACCAAAATAAAAGTCCCGGAGCCCGGACGCATAAAGCTCCTTAAGTTTTTCCATTAAGTTTTTCGCCCAATTAAGTATTAATTGATTCCCCCTTACACGAGGGGATGGCTTAAACGTGCCGCATATAATCACTTCCCCTAAAAAAAGGAAAGCCGTTAAGCGTTTTGTTATGAAATGTTCATATGTAGCAGGGCATAAAGAAGCAAATAAATAAATAAAACAAACAGAAAAAGAAAGTATTCTTCTGAGTGAATGAGAGAAAAGCAATTTTAAAAAGCAAACTGAATCCCAACGTAACTGCCATTAAAAAATTAATAAAAAATAATAATAATACACAGAATCTCTGCGTTAACGAGGATGGTTCATCAATCAATCAATCAATCATTTTTATTTATATAGCGCTTTTAACAACACAGGTTGCATCAAAGCACTGTACAGTATAATGACAGGGATGTATAATGACGAGAGTGACCAGTTTCTTATTAAATGCAGAGACGGTCTCTGTAGTCAATTCAACGATAGTCACTAGAAGTTAAGTGTCCCCAACCAAGCAAGCCAGAGGCGACAGCGGCAAGGAAACAAAACCCCATGCATACAGAATGGAGAAAAAAAAACCTTGGGAGAAACCAGACTCAGTTGGGGTCAGTTCTCCTCTGACCGGACGCCCAGCACTTAACTTCCAGTTCAATTTTAAACGCTGCTGTGTCAGGTAGTGTAAATGACTTAGTGTGTGCGTGTGTGTGTGTGCATCAGGATCTGGTGATCTGTCGACGGGCGCATCTAGGTGTTCTGGTCTCTGATGAACATAATCTCTGGGTGCTGATCCACCATCTAGTCTGGATACAAACTGTGAAAACAGATTGAGAAAGAAACAGGACTAATATTAGCGTAGACGCCATTCTTTTTACGATGTCACAAGTACATCGTTTTGTAGGAGTAGTGTTCCCGGTTCCAGCAAATCTAGGTAATGCAGCCTAAAAATCCTTTAACGGATTTGAATAATAAAAGGTGTGTTGGTGTGTTATGTGTAGGCTAAGTTAAAAAGATGTGTCTTTAATCTAGATTTAAACTGGCAGAGTGTGTCTGCTTCCCGAACAGAGTTAGGGAGATGGTTCCAGAGTTTAGGTGCTAGATAGGAAAATAATCTGCCGCCCGCAGTTGATTTTGATATTCTAGGTATTATCAGATGGCCAGAGTTTTGAGAACGCAGCGGACGTGCAGGACTATAATGTGATAAGAGCTCGCTCAAGTATTGAGGAGCTAAACCATTCAGGGCTTTATAGGTAATTAATAAGATTTTAAAATCTATTCGATGTTTGATAGGGAGCCAGTGCAGTGTTGACAGAACCGGGCTAATATGATCATACTTCCTTGTTCTAGTAAGGACTCTGGCTGCTGCGTTTTGGACTAGCTGAAGTTTGTTTATTAAGCGTGCAGAACAACCACCCAATAAAGCATTGCAATAATCTAACCTTGAGGTCATAAACGCATGAATTAATATTTCTGCATTAGAGGTTGAAAGCATAGGTCGTAATTTAGATATATTTTTAAGATGGAAAAACGCAGTTTTACAGATGCTAGAAACATGATTTTCAAAGGAAAGATTGCGGTCAAACAGCACACCTAGGTTCCTAACTGACGATGAAGAATTAACAGAGCAGCCATCGAGTGATAGGCTGTGTTCTAGATTATTATATGTGGGGTTTTTAGGTCCAATTATTAGCACCTCTGTTTTTTCAGAATTTAACATTAAGAAGTTACCCATCATCCAGCTTTTTATATCGACTATGCATTCTGTTAGATTCTCAATTTGTTGTGTAACACCAGGCTGCGCTGAAATATAGAGCTGAGTATCATCAGCATAGCAGTGAAAACTAACACCATGACTCCTGATAATATCTCCCAGAGGTAACATGTACAGGTTGAAAAGTAACGGTCCTAGCACTGAGCCTTGAGGAACTCCATATTTCACTTTTGATCGATATGATACCTACTCATTTAATGCCACAAACTGATAGCGGTCAGATAGATATGATTTAAACCATGCTAAGGCGCTTCCTCTAATGCCAACATAGTTTTCTAGTCTATCCAAGAGAATGTTGTGATCGAAAGTATCGAATGCTGCGCTAAGATCTAATAGCACTAATAACAAGATAAAACCACGATCAGATGATAGAAGCAGGTCATTAGTAACTCTAATGAGAGCAGTCTCAGTACTATGGTACGGTCTAAAACCTGATTGGAAATCCTCACAGACACCATTTTTTTCTAAAATACAGTTGTGAGGATACTACCTTTTTAGAGGGAGATTAGAGATTGGTCCGTAATTTACTAAGTCTTTGGGATCAAGATGTGGTTTCTTAATGAGAGGTTTAACTACAGCCAGTTTAAAGGTTTTGGGAACATAACCTAATGACAATGATGAATTAATAATGTTCAAAATAGGATCTATGACTTCTGGAAGCAGATCTTTTAATAGTTTAGATGGAACAGGGTCTAACATACATGTTGCTGGTTTAGATAATTTAACAAGTTTGTACAAGTCTTCTTCTCCTATAATAGAGAAAGAGTGTAATTGTTCCTCAGGGGATCTAAAGCTCACTATCTGATGTGAAACTGTAGTTGACAGCTGCATAGTTACAATTTTATCTCTGATGGTATCAATCTTAGAAGTAAAGAAATTCATGTACTCATTGCAGCTATGCTCTTGGGGAATATTAGCACCTGTTGATGCTTTATTTTTGTTAATTTAGTTACTGTACTGAATAAATACCGGGGTTGTGTTTGTTTTCTTCTAAAAGGGATGAAAAATAATCAGATCTTGCTATTTTTAATGCTTTTCTGTATGACAGCATACTCTCCCGCCAGGCAATACTGAAATACTTCTAATTTGGTTTTTCTCCACCTGCGCTCCATTTTCGGGCTGCTCTCTTTAGGGTGCGTGTGATGTCATTATACCATGGAGTCAGATTGTTTTCTTTTATCTTTTTTAAGTGCAAAGGAGCAACTGTATCTAAAGTGCTAGAAAAAAGAGAGTGCATAGTTTCTGTTACATCATCAAGTTTTTGTGTCGTATTGGATGAGCTAAGGAATTGAGATAAGTCAGGAAGGTTATTTAGAAAGCTTTCTTTTGTGGTGGAAGTGATGGTTCTACCATACTTGTAATAAGGTGCAGAGTTTACAGGTTTAACTATACAGAGTTCACACAAGACTAGATAGTGATCTGAAATGTCATCACTTTGCTGCAGTACTTCAACCATTTTAACATCTATTCCATGTGACAGTATTAGATCTAGAGTATGATTTTGACAATGAGTAGGTCTAGAGACGTGTTGTCTAACCCCAATGGAGTTCAAAATGTCTAAGAAAGCTGATCCTAATGAGTCTTTTTCATTATCAACATGGATATTAAAATCGCCAACAATTAAGACTTTATCTGCGGCCAGTACTAACTCAGTAAGAAAATCAGCAAATTCTTTGATGAAATCTGTGCTGTGCCCTGGTGGCCTGTATACAGTAGCCAGTACAAACATGACAGAAGATTTATCACTAGCACATGATTCTGTAGATAATGTTATATGCAGCACCAAAACTTCAAATGAGTTATACTTAAAGCCTGCCCTCTGAGAAGAACTAAGAATATTGTTATAAATTGTAGCAACACCTCCCCCTCTACCTTTTAAACGTGGCTCATTTTTATAGAAATAATTTTGGGGGGTAGATTCATTTAGAGTAATATAATCATCTGGTTTTAGCCAGGTTTCTGTCAAACAAAGCAAATCTAGCTTCTGATCATTGATCAAATCATATACATAAAGTGCTTTTGTGGAAAGTGATCTAATATTTAGCGAGCCAAGTTTTATCGTTTGCTTATTTGAATTATAGGTAGTTTTAATTTGTTGGACATTAATTAAATTATTGCTTTTGATTAGGTTAAGGCGGAGAAGTGTGTGTTCCACGCCAAGTCAGTTTCGTTCTTGGGGCATATTATTTCAGCGGAGGGGATTAAAGCTGATCCTGCCAAGATAAGAGCCGTAGCCGAGTGGCCAACCCCCGATTCTCGGAAGGCACTGCAGCGGTTCCTGGGCTTCGCCAACTTCTATAGGCGATTCATCCGGAACTTTGGCCTGGTCGCTGCACCCTTAACGGCACTTACCTCACCCAAAGTATCGTTCAGGTGGAGTTCTCAGGCTCAGGAGGCCTTTGATGTTCTTAAGTCCCGTTTCATCTCTGCTCCTGTTCTTTGTCTTCCAGATCCTGAACGTCAGTTTATTGTTGAGGTAGATGCTTCAGAGGTCGGGGTAGGCGCGGTTCTATCCCAACGGTCCCCTGGAGATGAGAAGGTGCACCCATGTGCGTTTTTCTCTCACCGTCTGAGCCCTGCAGAGCGAAACTATGACATAGGTAACAGGGAGCTGCTGGCAGTCAGGCTGGCTCTGGGGGAGTGGCGCCAGTGGCTGGAGGGAGCTGCGCAGCCCTTCTTGGTATGGACGGATCATAAGAACCTACAATATATCCGTTCGGCCAAGAGGCTAAATGCTCGCCAGGCTCGCTGGGCACTCTTCTTTGGGCGGTTTAACTTCTCCCTCTCGTATCGGCCGGGTTCTAAGAACACTAAGCCTGATGCCCTTTCTCGTCTGTTTGAGGTTCCTGGGAGGGATTCGGATCCCGATACCATTCTCCCCAAGGGGGTGGTTGTGGGGTTCCTCTCCTGGGACATCGAACAGCGAGTGAGAAAGGCCGGACGGGAGTGGCGCCAGAGGGGTGCCCAGAGGGTCGGTTATTTGTGCCGGCTGCTCTGCGTCCTAAGGTTCTCCAGTGGGGTCATGAGTCCAGGGTAGCCTGTCACCCAGGTGTTCGGAGATCGCTGGCTACCATCCGTCAGCGATTCTGGTGGCCATCCATGGCTTCCGATGTCAGGCAGTTTGTGTTGGCTTGCTCGGTGTGTGCTCAAAATAAGACTTCTAACCAGTCTCACGTTGGTCTGTTGCAGCCCCTGCCCATTCCCTCTCGTCCTTGGTCACACCTGGCCCTTGACTTGGTCTCTGGTCTTCCCCCTTCGAGAGGCAACACCGTGATACTGACAGTGGTGGATCGCTTCTCTAAAGCGGCCCATTTTATCCCTTTGCCCAAACTCCCTTCCGCCAAGGAGACCGCACAGGTGGTGGTGGACCACATTTTCCGGATTCATGGCCTTCCGGTAAATGTGGTCTCCGACAGAGGACCACAATTTGTCTCCCGGTTTTGGAAAGAGTTCTGTAGACAGATCGGGGCCTCTACGAGTCTGTCTTCAGGTTTTCACCCCCAGACCAATGGGCAGTCCGAGCGAGCCAACCAGGATCTCGAGAGAGCTCTCCGCTGTATGGCATCACACAGTCCGAGCTCCTGGAGCCAGCAGCTACCGTGGGTCGAATATTCCCACAATTCCCTTCCTGTAGCGTCCACAGGCATGTCTCCCTTTCAATGTTCCATGGGTTATCAACCACCCCTTTTCCCCACTCAGGAACCCGAGGCTGCGGTCCCGTCTGCCTTGGCCTTCGTCCGTCGGTGTCGTCGCACCTGGAAGAGGGCTAAGGAGGTCTTGGCCCGGGCTTCCAGACGGACCAAAGCAGCGGCTGATCGTCACAGGACTCCTGCTCCTCAGTATGTGTGTGGTCAGAAGGTATGGCTTTCCACCAAGGACCTGCCTCTCCGGGTGCCTTCTCGCAAGCTGGCGCCCAGGTTCATTGGTCCATATCCTATCACCAAGGTTATGAGTCCAGTGGCGGTGCGGCTCAAGCTTCCCCATACGCTTGGTCGGGTCCACCCTGTCTTTCATGTGTCCAGGGTTAAGCCTGTGTTTCATTCCCATCTTAATCCTGTGAGGTCTGCCCCGACTCCCCCTTCCCCCCGTGTAGTGGATGGTACTCCAGTATACACTGTGAGAAAGCTCCTGGATGTCAGACGCCGTGGTCGGGGTTTCCAGTTTCTGGTGGACTGGGAGGGTTACAGACCGGAGGAGAGGAGTTGGATACCGGCCCGGGACATTCTGGACTCTGGTTGAGGACTTCTGCCGGCGACGAGGTGGGCTCCCCCTGGGGGCGCCAGGTGGCGCTCTTGGGAGGGGGGGTACTGTCATGACTTCAGTCTGATCAGTTTTGTTTTTGTTTTTGTCTGCCATGTGCTCGTGTTTCCCCGCCCCATTGTCATCTCATTAATCACTTTAGCTGCCTTCTCACCTGTGGCTCATTAGCTCCTTAACTGCTCCCCTACTTAAGCTCCCTTTGTTTGCAGTCTTGTGTCTGACCGTTGTGGTGTGTGGATGCTGCATTTGTGTCCAGTCCAGTCGAGTCCTGTCATGTCTGTGTAGGCTCCAAGTGTAGCTTGTATTTTTAGTTCTGCTCTTTGCTCGCTCTGCCATCTGTTTTCTCCAGACCTCTGTTCACCGACTCCAGTCCTGGTTCCTCCGGTGCCGTGTTTGGCAGCTCGTCCTCACCTGCCCCCCTTTGGATCTTATGCTGGGATCAAGCAGCAGGACTGTATTAAAGACTCTTTGGGAGGATTTCCTTACGCCTGTGGTTCCCTGCCCAAAGGAGTGACTGGAGGCTTGTTTTGTTGACTTGATCCAGTTAATTTATTTTTTGATGTTAAGTCATCTGTCCCTCTGCCTCAGTCAACTTTTTGTTCAGAGACTATAATAACTTTCAGTTCTAACCTGCATTTGAATCCTTGTTCGTTCCTGACAATATGCCATATTTCTAGATAGAAGAGCGGCACCACCCCAAGAGGGATGAAGATCATCTCTTTTCAACAGGTCAGGTCTGCCCCAGAAACTCATCCAATTGTCTATAAAGCCTATGTTGTTCTGCGGGCACCACTTAGACATCCAGCCATTGAGACCCAGCAATCTGCTGTAAATCTCATCACCCCGGTAAGCAGGGAGGGGACCAGAGCATATTACATTGTCCGACATCGTGCTTGCAAATTCACACACCTCTTTAATATTATTTTTAGTGATCTCCGACTGGCGAAGTCGAACATCATTAGCGCCGACGTGAATAACAATCTTACGAAATTTACGTTTAGCATTAGCCAGCACTTTTAAATTTGACAAGATGTCAGACGCTCTGGCTCCCGGTAAGCATTGGACTATGGTGGCTGGTGTCTCTATTTTCACGTTCCGAAGCCATTTACTCACCGTAAGGATTCACTTACCACTCTTGTTTTGATGAGCTTGTGAAAATGGAGCGAACGAGCGCGAGGAACAAATGAACAGGAGCGGGGAAAAAGCCCACAATAGGGGCAGAAACGCGGGTGGGAGCGAAAGTGAATCGGCTAACGAGTACTAACTCACCGCCGAGTTTTAGATTAAAGCGAACGAACTAACAGCAGTCTAATTAGTTAGATTAATTTGATAGTATCAACGATATGTACACAGTTAAATTATATTTGATCATTAGAGAAGAGGTGATAAATTGAAAAGCGAAGCTACACGCAGCTACAAACAAACCAACCTCTCAGCAGACAGGAGCAATCGAGCCTCAGCAGCACTTTTACCGGTCAAGTCTTTTACCGAATCATGTCGAGTCTCTCAGTAGGTTGCAGTGTGCGGTTAGCACTTGTGTTTAAGATGTATCTGTCTCTCTTAACCCTAGACCCGAGGATGCTGAACGAGGAGGGTGAAGATGAAAATCATTATAAGAAAGTCCACGTAAGAATCCGCAACGGAGCGAGCCCTTACGCCTGCCAGCGGTGTGGACAAGGTTTCCCTAAAAACACAACCCTTAAAGGCCACGTGAGAAAGAAGCCTTCTGCCAACTGTTTACAGTAGAAGCAAACCTCAACGCCTCAAGTCTCACGTGAGAATTCACACCGGAGAAAAACCTTACGCCCGCCATCGCTGTGGGAAGAGTTTCAGACACAACAAAAGCCTCGAGACTCGCACCGGAGAGAAGCCTTTTGTGTAGTTTCAAATATAAAGCAACGTTGGACGCTCATATGAAAGGTCACACCGGAGAGTGCCCTTAAGCGTGCGAACTGTGCGGGAATAGCATTCCGCAAAAAGGTAACCTTAAGACTCCCATGAGAGTTCACGCCGGAGAGAAGAAGGGTTGAAACGTCATGAGTGTGGAAAGGGTTTCCCAGATAAGAAAAACCTGCTTTAATTTGCAACGGAGAGAAGGCTTTCATCTGCCAACGCTGTGGAAAGAGTTGGGGGTTTAAAGGAAACCTTAAAACTCACTCAGGAGAGAGACCTTTTATCTAGTCCTCGGTGTGGAAAAGCATTTGCATTTAAAGGGAACCTTCACAAGAGCACACACCGGAGAGAGGCCTTTTAAACGTCTTCAGCGCAAGAGGAGTTACACGTACCGAAAAGACCTGAACCGTGATTTTCAAACGCAGTCTGGAGAGAGACCGCAGCGAGGGAATCGGTTTGATTTAAACGGAAGGTTTAATTGTGACCATCGTAATAAAAATTCGCTCTCAGTAAGACGGTAGCGGAAGTAAGTCCCGTGTGTGAGAAAAGATTTAAATGGCTTGGCGGATTCAAATGTCACCAGAAAATGCATGTCTGCGTGAAATCAAGATTACGTTCTCGTTGTGAAAATAAAATGTAAAATTGTGAAATTTCTTTGCTTGAGGCTGTTTGCTTAATATTTTAAACGTGGCCCTTATCAGAAGGTTATCTGAGTTGAAGTTGAAGCTTCTTATTTTCTGTTTATGTAAACTTTTGAACGCCCATGACCACCTTTAGTTCAGATTCCATTACCTTTCAATCAAACTGTTACATTTTGATAAAAATCGAATGAAATAATGAACTGGGGGTTAATGCTTTAAATTCAGTTCAAGTTAATCTAAGTTTAGTTACGTTGCATACATTTGCTGAAATTATTTAACCCTTTAGTCTGGTAATCCTGTTCCGAACCTTCTCAACTAGACAAGCAAGTCCAAAAATAACGCTGTCATCTTCCACCAAAAAATATTCTCACATTGGTCACCTTTTAGAAGAAAAGAGCACTCGCTGTGCTCGAATTTTCTTTCTCAGCCATAGTCTCTGGTTTCAGAATGGTCTGGTTAGTGCCTTTAACTTGCAGAAGAAGATCGTAGACCAGTTTTGCAAACCTGTAGAATTCTGAATGCATGCCCTGTCATAACTTAAGAATCTCATCAAACATCATATGTCCCCAAAGGTGCTTGGTAACTTGTCCTGCAACTACTTTCAGCACAAAAACATCCCACGAAGTGGATTTCTCTTTTAGAGATCTCGTATTTGGTTGGTTTGAGTTTCACTCCATGCTATTCTAGCGCTTTCAGGTCTTAGATGTCTGCTGAATGGTATTATCCAGTTATGCATGGTACACAGCAGTTATCGGGTGGGTCACTCCACGAAATCTGTGAAATAACAAATAGAAGTAGAATTGATATGAGAATAAACAATTAAATTAGTTAAAGGGATACTCCACCCCAAACTGAAAATGGCACTATGGTGAGAATTTGTTGAATAAAGTCGTTGAATTTGTTCTGTTTCCATACGAAAAGTATTTTCGTCACCACTGATGGTAGACCATTCTGATGATGTCTTTCGAACCTTTCTGGACCTTAACAGTGTAATTTAAGATATTTACTAAACATCTTTTCAACCAAAATGTCTTAAATTGTTTTTTTGAAGATGAGCAAAGCTTTTATGGGGCCGGAATGGGGTAAGTAATTAATGATGTTCAGGTGTTTGGAAAGTGCACTTGCCTTAAACACTTTATACGTGTACCTCGAAGGAAGCTGATCTATAGCCGAGCCGGTTATTTTAGTTAAGGTACAGATGAATTGTCCAAATTTTTGCTCCTTTACATTGACAGTCTTTGTAATCATGACAATCTTTTGGCAACAGAAGTGCCTGTACTGCAATCCGAACATGATACAGAAAAGATCTCAAATATTCACAGTAATTATTTCAGATTTATTTTGCGTTCGCGTTTGACAACTTGGGCATGTTCGTGGAAGGTTTGAAATATGCAAACAATATTACAGTATGTCATATACCAATGCTATGAACTCTAAATTATGCAAATTAGATACTTTTTTGTTTCGCTCTTTGCCGCTCCTGTTTTTACTTTTCGTTTGCCGATTGTACTACAATTTTTATTAATAACTGCAATAGCTGTGCTAAAACTATTATACACGCACATATACTGTCAGCTAATCTATGTTGCAAATTATAAAATGCAGTTCTAAGCAAAAAGGTTCTCATTTCTGAAATTACTTTTTTAAAACTTTTTATACAGTGTTGGAAACCATTTCACAATGCTGAGAAAAACATGCATAAAAAGGTCAACTAATCCCCTTAAGCAAAGTACATACTTTAAACTCGCAAAACCTGTATAAATCATATAGAAAGTATTTTAACCTTAATTTTTGCATACAGTGTGTTGTACATTAATATGTATAGCTTACACATTTGCAATGTTGAACGTCCAAGAATCTAAAAACGACTGAAGTCATACTTAATCACTTTGCTTTGGGCCGACTGACTAGCAACTAGCGAAAATGAATAAAGAATGACAAATGCTACATGCTTGTTTTGTTGGTTAGAAATCTACAGGAACACGATTTTACATTTAGCTCAGAAAGACAAACATATCGCATGTATTCATAATGAAAGGTTAAATTCATGTTTTCCCATCTTGAAGTTTCATTCAAAATCTGATTTAAGATTTCCCGCCTTAACGTTACACTAAAAATGCGAAATGTTTGGTAAAACTGTGTTGCTAAAAGCGATTGTTGCTAAAAGTGATTGATTGGTTGACAAAAACATATGTAGAAATGTAGAAAGATCACAAAAGTTGGGACTGTTTTGCTAAAGGTTTTACAAAGTTTTTTTGGTTTAGTCCAATTCCCGCTATTAACAAACCTTTAACTATTAGTTTCGGCCCGATAAACTCTTTGAGCTCTTTGACCCTTCCATAGACGGCGATACAACTGAAATGTTCAGAAACGTAGTAATGACATAGTAAGGAAATCGCTAGCTCAACTCCCATCTTGCGAAGCTAGAAGAAAAGTGTTCTGCCCAAATTAACATCTCCCGCCAGATGCATGTGTGCGTTTTCCCCAGAAAGAAACAAATAATCAGCACTGTTGACATTTGGAGAAAATGCGAGCATGCTAAACGTTAACAGTGCCAATTATGTTAAAAATTTTCGGGAAAGCATGCGTATGCGTCGTTGTCCCTCTGTCGTAGCGTTACAAGTGTTTCTAACTAGCTTTATGTGCCAAATTATTAACTATCAGCCGAGTATGAACTAAATCAGTACTGTGTTACCGAGGTAAAAGCAGAGCAGCAAGTAAGTCAGGTTTCTGTCATCTGTAAAAATACCAAAATTTCAGAAATGCCTACAATAATGTTCGCTCTATTGATATTGCTGTATGCTAAACGAACGTTATGTGAAAACCCCACCCCCTAAAAATCTGTATAAATACAGACATTATCTGTCCTTTGTTTCAAAACTCCAAGAGGAAATTTAGGTCTTTGGAAGCGCCTCAATTACCATTGGATATTTTGGTAAGACTCAATTCCTAATAACAAATCAGAGCCAATCAATGACTTTTTTTAGCTATGCTTGATGAAAACAGTTACTGCTAAACAAAGATGCTGTTATCGGTGCCATAGTTGTTTACAGAGATTCTTTTTCCCCTTAAAAGAACGCCTCGCGACAACGCACAGAAAAAATGGGGAAACCTTCCTCATTATATATTGTGGTACTGCTGTCTCTTCTCGCCAGTAAGTTTGAACTTAATAAATTATATAAATAAAATGTTAAAATATATACATTGTAAATGTTTAAATCAATTCTGAATAAATATGTGGTTTAGAACTAAATATTCTCAATTGAATATGATATACAAAATTATACATTTAAAATTGTATTTGATTAATAAAGAATGACCTTTAATACAAATTTTCTGAAACTAAATATTCTGTTCTCCTCCAGGTACAGTGACTGATGCACAAGGTAATGACAATATCATTTATATATATATTTTTTTTAATTTAGCCACAAAATAATGTAAAACCTTCCTGCCCAATCATTCATGTGATGTGGTCTACTGATTTAACATTTTCCTGAAACTTTTTGCGTTGGAAAGTCTGTATGTGAATGAGTGTTAATAGCCATGAGTTAGTGAGTTCTCTTTTAGTGAATAGTAATTAAGCAGAGAAAACAAATACCACCATGACAGGTGTCAATATAAAAGCAGGTCGCAATGAATAGCTAGTAGGTGCCTTACTGCTTTGTTACAAGCACACACACATATAGAGACCCATAGTTTGTCAAGCAGTTGGAAAACTAATGTAACTATTAAAAGCATTTCCTGTATTTTAAGCCAAAAACGTAGTCTTCTCCATATCTGGTAACGCCTAAAATTAGAAGAAATGATGGATGAATGACACTGATGTACAAGCACCAAACACTGACTGTAAGTCTAAAAACTATACAGGTTCATCAAATCTGATTGGCTAATCACAATGTTGTTCCAGGGTCAACAAAAATGTCGACCTAGTAACGCTTAGAGATCAACGGAATTTCAATGGAGATGTTTTCCAGATTGCGATTTGCTTGAGAAAGCATAGATATATATATATATATTTTTTAAATCACGTTATTTTTTCACAATGTGACTTTTCGTAATCAAATAGTTGCCAATCAAATTTGCAATTATCTTGTGTGTGAAATCATCCGTATGCAAGCAAACCCATGAGTGTACGAAACAATAACGATTTATATAAGAGCGTAGGCACCAAATCTGTTCAAATGTCTTCGGTATGCAGAGCTTACATGTGTTTCACAACTAGGACAAAATATCTCCTTCCGCATAACACCTGTCAAGATGAAATGTTGTGAAAGAACTTAAAGAATTTAAACAAACTGATTGTATAGATTAGTAGAGGAGCATTTCTTTCTTGGATGTAGCATCCGAGGTTTTTGGCAAATAAGATTCTTCTTAAATACACTGTTCTGTAATTGAAGTTTAATCAGCCTGGTCCAATATAAAAATTGACCACAACATATATTCTATCGACTTAATGGCCAGGGAGATTCACAAATAGAAACGGGAATTTAAATTAAATTCATTAGTTGAGTTTTAAGATATAAAAAACATATATCATATTTTAACACTTAAACTGTAAGTGAAATGAGACATTAGTAATAAGTTGTATTTTGAATAAATTAAATAATCATAATAAATAATCGGTAATAATAAATAATAAGTAAAAAATGAAACTTATTTTAGTGAGCCAAGTTAGAGAGGGTACACAAAATGTTAGTTTATCCTCAATCTTTAAACATGTCATTTTTTGGTGGCTTTAAGAACTATGCATCCTTAAAGCTTTGCATTCACCATAAATAAGGAGTAAATGTGGTGTGGTTGTACATGGATTAATTGTAATGTGAGTTTACCATATGGTACGAATCCAGATGCTCAGAATCAGCTGGAAATTGATAAACAAGCATCTTCCATCTGAAAACTTGTTGCATTTGAGGGCAAAACAAAGCAAAGGCAAAAACATTGGCGAACAACGATATAAAATACAGAAAACTATTTATCGGTTAATCTAGAATTAATTGTACTATAAATTATATGTGGGTAGCGGGGGTTGTCGTTGAGTTTGACGGGGGTTACAGTAGCCCCAAAAGTAGCACAAAACTCAATTTGCAATTTTCATTCATAAAATACATCTTTTGCAGTCACTGTTATGCAGTTCGATTTTTAACGCCGCTAAAATGCTTTCTACAGTCGTCCTTCACAAAACTTGATATCTACCATATTTTAGCTGTTTATAACCGGTTGTTCCAGCTGTTCTCCCAGCCTGACCAGCTAAGAAAGTGGCCAAAACTCTGAAACAAGCCTACTGACCAGATAAGACCAGGGTGACCAGCTAAAACAAGCCAGGTAGCTTAGGCTGGCTTTAGCTGTTTAGCAGGGATACCACAAATTCTAAATAATAATATAAAAAATATAAATTAATAAAAAAAATCTCAGGTGTCAGGCGATAACGACAAAAAGATTCTGTTTGGAGAACATTTAGCAACTAATTAAGTTAATTAACATCAGGTCTGCTAGCTATAAAAGAGATAGTATTAGAGAGGCTCTCAGAAGTAAAGATGGGCAGAGGCTCTCCAAACTTTAAAAGTGTGTCAGGTTTGTGGAATAATGTTCCTCAACCTCAAATTGCAAAGGCTTTGCAAATTCCATCATCTACAGTACATAACATCATCAAACCATTCAGAGAAACTTGAAAATTATGTCAAAAAGGGTCCGGAGACCTTTGTTTGATGCCCTGTGGTCTTTCGACTTATATTTCAGCAGAATGATGCAAAACCAATTACTGCAGCAATTACAACAGCTTGGCTTCGTAGTAGAAGAGTCCGTTTGCTGAATTAGCCTACTTGCAGTCCAGAACATCTTTAGTAAACATTTGGCACATCATTAAACTAAAAATGTTTCATTGATGACCATGTCGCGACTGACGGGTCTGAGGCATGCAGGTCCATTTGCAGGCTTTTATTTGAGGAAGGCATGGTCAAAGAAGGCAGACATCAACAACACAGCAAACACGGAAGGCAACAACAAAATCCAAAAACAGGCAGAGGTCGGGTCAGGCAGGAAACTATAAAAAAAAGCAAAACAAAGGCAGGCAGGATCAAAACTAGAGAATGGGGAAAAACAAAACAAGAACAAACAAACAAGGCTTATGCTAACTACAATGCTACATGTCGATAAAAGGCCTGCTTCAGGATTTACAGTCCTTAAACAGGAAGTAGCAGCAGAGGAAGCAATCACTGTTCATCCCGAGGTAAGGGCTCCCTTTGCTGGCTTGGCGTAACAGACCACAACTCTTCAGCATCAGAAAACCTATATCTGTCAAAAATGGGACAAAATTCCAACACTCCAGAAAAAAACAAAGTGGAAATTGTCATTAAGGAAAGTATCGTTGAAGTTTAACCGAATGACACTACTTACAAAAGTCTGCCACATAATCTTTAATTGGCCATCTTGAAAGAGTCAAACTAGATGATCTGCTGGGTTCATGTTGTAGTGGAATCCATTGAAGGCAAGCGTAGTGGAACCCAAGTGCCAAAATTTAAATACGTAAAATCCAAACATAAATAAACAGACTTCACTTGAAGCACACTTGACTTGAGTGCACAGAGTTGGCTTGAAACATACTTAATGTAAGAGCCATTTTGGCGGTTTGCTTTGGATTGTGTGCATGTGTGTCCAGTAGGGGTCACTCTTGGTGGGTTGTGCACAGAATATAGGTGGGAACCTTCCCTCAGGTGACAGGTGTTGCTGGAGGGAAGGTGCACACAGTTTTTTGACCGCTACTCTAAGTAGTTTGTACCACGATACAAGTTGTAAGGTGATGGACAGGTGGATTTATTGACTGTTTGTTTGGATTCTTGCCATATGGAAATGAAGACCAGGAACGGGTAAAATAAATCGACAACCGTGAGCATTTTAATATCTTGTGTGGACATTCTAGTTAATATAAATGTAAGAGTGTGCGTCCATTTACAAGCACCGACCAGCATCCCTCAGCAGCTTAAAGTAGTGGACTTAGCTGCTTACACTTAACATGGACAAACTAGACTCACCAACAGCAGGTTACAACTTCAGTACATGACAAGAGACAGTGGCTACAAGAAGGAAAAATTTGTATTTAAAAAATGTAAGTACTGAAGACACAACTCAATTACATCAAATTGTACCTCCCTTCATGAAGGAATGGTTATTATTTATCTACCGTACAATTTATTACAGTATGAATGTACCTGTTAAGTCTGTGTTAAAATGCTCAAATAGTAAGTGTGTACTTAGGGGGTTGATTCAAAGCAGTTATTGGTCTTATTAAATAAATAAATATAAAACATACACAGATGTGTAGCTGCAGCTATTATAGGTCTTGATCTTTTAGGACCCTTTTAACTGCCATATGAAACAATACCAAATAAAACAATTTATACTTATGCTTTTCCTAGTGCCGGCTAATTTCCTGCCGTTTGGTCAAGGAGACACAGTCAATCCTATTTCAGATGATGGAAGCTCTCAAGCCATTCAGTTGCAGCACCCTTTCAAATACTTTGGACGCACATACAATCAGATCTATGTAAGCATTGGACAATTTCAGTTTGGTTCAAGATATATACAACTAGATGGATTAAACCAAATTAATGATTGTAGAGTGTAATTTTACAGCAATTTGATCTGACTTTTAGGTGAACAACAATGGTCACCTGACCTTTACTCGAGCCCTGTCAGCCTACGTTCCTTATCTGAACGCTGGATTAGACATCATTGCTCCTCTGTGGACAGACCTTTACAATGTCAACGGCGGAACTATCTCCTACAGAGAGGACACAAGCAGTGCTGTACTGACACAAGTCACTCAAGCGGTTAACCAATATTTTCCTAGGGTGCCTTTTACGGCTTCGTCAGCCTTTGTGGCCACCTGGAACCAAGTGCCATACATCACTGGCGGAGGGGTAAGAGCTCATCTCTGCTTTTTGATGAATGCTTTCTGTATGATTTTCGTTTGAAATCTTGCCCATCGTTTTTTGTTACTGTTGATTTTTTTGAAGGGTGTTACTTTCCAAGTGGTTTTAGTGTCCAATAGTGTTCGCTCTTTCATCCTTATCAACTATGGAAATATTGCGCAAACGGGTCAAGCCTGGATGGTGAGTGGAGTGAAAATCCTTACACAGTTAACAAATAGCACTCCATATCACTCCATATTTCTAAGCAAGATATTGTTTTATTTGGAATAGGCTTTAAAAACTTTTTTTTACTTTTGCAGGCTCGTTATGACACAGTGGACTCCATCGATTCTTTCTCAATTCCGGCAGCCAGTCCCCCACAACTCTCATCCAGCAGTAATATCAATGTGAACGGTCGCTGGTTTTTCCGTGTCGACAAATCTGCACGCTGTAAGCCAGAGTTGCCTCATTGTCTGCAAAATAACACTGAAACATTTACCCAGTGCCTTTTAAGAGCTTTTTTTATTTGGAAGATGTAACCAATAAACCCTTCTACTTTTCCTAGTGCCGGCTAATTTCCTGCCGTTTGGTAGTGGAGACATAGTCAATCCCATTTCGGACGATGGAAGCTCCCAAGCTATTAACTTGCAGCACCCTTTCAAATACTTTGGACGAACATATAATCAGATCTATGTAAGCACCGGACTGTGTCTTTAAGAGAGTTTCTTTTTGGTCTGGGATATTTTGATTTTTATTACATCATTAATTAAAGGATTAGTTCACGTTCAAATTAAATGTACTGAAAATGTATTCACCCCCATGTCATCCAAGATGTTTATTTTTTTCTTTCTTCAGTCGAAATTAAGGTTTTTGATGAAAACATTCCAGAATTGAGTGCACTTCATTGGACTCCAAGTGGTTAAAGGTCAAAACTACAGTTTCAGTGCAGCTTCAAGGGGCTACATACTTTACCAGATGATGAATAAGGGTCTTATGTAGTAAAATGATTGGTCAAATTATTAATTAATTATAAGTGTAAATTATTAAGAAATATTGATTTGAAAGTGAACTAATCCCTTACCTATGAATCCGTATTTTGTTTCAGTAAAGAGATTTTTGTAAGCATGGAACTTAATACTTTGAAAGATCTTGGTACAATGAATGATACTTTTGAGTGGTAAAGTATTATGTGACAGCAATTTGATCTGACTTTTAGGTGAACAACAACGGTCACCTGACCTTTACTCGAGCCCTGTCAGCTTACGTTCCTTATCTGAACGCTGGATTAGACATCATTGCTCCTCTGTGGACAGACCTTTTCAATGTCAACGGCGGAACTATCTCCTACAGAGAGGACACAAGCAGTGCTGTACTGACACAAGTCACTCAAGCGATTAACCAATATTTTCCTAGTGTGCTTTTTACGGCTACGTCAGCCTTTGTGGCCACCTGGAACCAAGTGCCATACATCACTGGCGGAGGGGTAAGAGCTCATCTCTGCTTTTTGATGAATGCTCTCTGTACGAGTTTTTGTTATAAATATTGTCAATCTTTTTCTTGCTACTTTTGTTTTTTTTTGAAGGATGTTACTTTCCAAGTGGTTTTAGTCTCCAATGGTGTCCGTTCTTTTGTCCTCATCAACTATGGAGATATTGCACAAACATCACAATCATGGCTGGTAGGTGGAGTGGTGATCCATAGGGCTGTGCAATAGATTGCATGATTTATAAGCAAGATATAGTTTTATTTGGAATACAATTTGATTGATGATTTACATGTTATTTTTTGCAGGCTCGTTATGACACAGTGGACTCTATCGATTCTTTCACAATTCCGGCAGCCAGTCCCCCAGAACTCTCATCCAGCAGTAATATCAATGTGAACGGTCGCTGGTCTTTCCATGTCGACAGATCTGCACGCTGTAAGCCAGAGTTGCCTCTTTGTCTGCAAAATAACAATGAAACATTTACCCAGTGCCTTTTAAGAGCTTTTTTATTTGGAAGATGTAACCAATTGATTTACTCTTCTACTTTTCCTAGTGCCGGATAATTTTCTGCCGTTTGGTCATGGAGACACAGTCAATCCTATTTCAGACGATGGAAGCTCTCAAGCCATTAACTTGCAGCAACCTTTCAAATACTTTGGACGCACATACAATCAGATTTACGTAAGCACTAGACTATTTCTTTAAAATAGTCGATTTTTACGATTAGTCAGTTTTTTTGACTAAGACATGTTTGCTCTTATTACATCATTAATTTACAAATTCTCATTTGTAAGCATATAACTTGAAACATCTTGGTACAAAGAATGATACTTTTGAGCGGTAGAGCATTATTCGACAGCAATTTGATCTGACTTTTAGGTGAACAACAACGGTCACCTGACCTTTACTCGAGCCCTGTCAGCTTTCGTTCCTTATCGGAACGCTGGATTAGACATCATTGCTCCTCTGTGGACAGACCTTTTCAATGTCAACGGCGGAACTATCTCCTACAGAGAGGACACAAGCAGTGCTGTACTGACACAAGTCACTCAAACGGTTAACCAATATTTTCCAAGGGTGCCTTTTACGGCTACATCAGCCTTTGTGGCCACCTGGGACCAAGTGCCATACATCACTGGCGGAGGGGTAAGAGCTCATCTCTGCTTTTTGATGAATGCTCTCTGTATGTTTTTTGGTTGAAATATTGCCAATCGTTTTTTGTTACTGTTGATTTTTTTGAAGGATGTCACTTTCCAAGTGGTTTTAGTCTCCAATGGAGTTCGCTCTTTCGTCCTCATGAACTATGGAGATATTGCAGAAACATCACAAACATGGCTGGTGGGTGGATTGAAGATACATATACAATTTACAATTGGAAGAAATGAATAATGAGGACTTATTCCCTAATTAATACCTTATTTAGAAGCAATACATTTATTTGAAAGACTGTTTGATCTTAAATTGGAATTCATTGAGGTTTTACATGTTACATTTTTTTTTTTTTGGGAAATGCTTATTATACAGTTAAACCTATTAGTTGCTTATTATGATAACTATTATTAGAATATTAGCCATTTAATAGTGTTAATTAGGCACGTATTAATGCCTTGTTCTACATGACCTTATTCTACATCTCTAATCCGACCCAATATTTAAACTTAACTTAATCTTTCTAACTATTACTAATTAAATTAAGAATTTATTGAGGGAAAAGTTAATAGTTAACAAGTGTTACCTATTCTAAATCGTTACCCTTTTTTATATACCCTTTTACAGGCTGGTTACGACACAGTGGACTCCATCGATTCTTTCTCAATTTCGGCAGCCAGTCCCCCAGAACTCTCATCCAGCAGTAATATCAATGTGAACGGTCGCTGGTCATTCCGCGTCGACAGATCCGCACGCTGTAAGCCAGAGTTTAGCCAGAGCAACATTATACTGAAATGCTTAATCATTGCCTTTTAAAGCTTATGTTTATTTGAAAGACCTAAACAATTCTTTATTGCTTTTACATTTCCTAGTGCCGGCTAATTTCCTGCCGTTTGGTCATGGAGACATAGTCAATCCCATTTCAGACGATGGAAGCTCTCAAGCCATTGACTTGCAGCACCCTTTCAAATACTTTGGACGCACATACAATCAGATCTATGTAAGCTCCGGACTATTTCCCTTTGGTTGGATATATTTTTCTTTTTATTACATCAGCTAATTGCATATCTTTTTTACATTTTAGGTGAACAACAACGGTCACCTGACCTTTACTCGAGCCCTGTCAGCCTACATTCCTTATCTGAACGCTGGATTAGACATCATTGCTCCTCTGTGGACAGACCTTTACAATGTCAACGGCGGAACTATCTCCTACAGAGAGGACACAAGCAGTGCTGTACTGACACAAGTCACTCAAGCGGTTAACCAAAATTATCCTAACATGCGTTTTACTGCTACATCAGCCTTTGTGGCCACCTGGGACAGTGTGCCGTATTTCAGCCACGAAGGGGTAAGAACTAATCTTTTATTTTTGATCAATGCCAAATTGTGTTTTTTTGCTGAAAACTTTCCTTGTTGATATTTCTGAAGGAGGTTACTTTCCAAGTAGTTTTAGTCTTCAGTGGTCGCCTCTCTTTCATCCTCTTCAACTATGTCGACATTGCGCAAACGGGTCAAATTTGGAAGGTGAGTGGATTAAAGTTCCTTACAGTTTACATATAGCAGAAATGTATGACAAGGAATTACTTACGCCAAATTCACAACTTATTCATATGCAAGAGATGGTTTTATTTGGAACAGAATTTATTTATTCAAATGCTTATTTTTACCGTTACAGGCTGGTTATGACACAGTGGACTCTGATAATTCTTTCAGAATTCCAGCAGCCAGTCCCCCAGAACTTTCCTCCAGCAGTAATATCAATGTGAACGGTCGCTGGCTGTTACATGTTGATGGTTCGGAATACTGTAAGCAGTTGTCTCCGTTTTAACTTGTTTTCATTGTTTAAATGCAATGGTTATAGTCTTCAGTCATTCTAATGTACTGGTATACGTGTCCATATTATGCCATTTCCAATATTGCTTCATGCAGTGTGCAATGTACAGCCAAAAATATCGGCATCCTTGGTAAATGTGATCAAAGAAGGCTGTAAAAATTAATCTGCATTGTTAATCCTTTTGATCTTTTATTTAAAAAAATCACAAAAATCTAACCTTTCATTTGATAGTAAGAATTTTAAATGGGGAAAAATATCGTTATGAGGTAAATCTCCAGGTTGATTATGAACATGAAATTAACCAGCCATGGCTTTTTGAAAACAATGCCCAAATTATCTTAATCATCCATCACAATGAGTAAAACCAAACATATTCCTGATGTGCAGCAAAAGATAATTGAGCTTCACAAATTAGTAAAGTGTCTGGAAGAGGATGCGTGTCTATATCTTCCTAACGCATGGTGAGAAGAAGAGTTTGAGGTGCTAAAGACTCTCCAAGGACCACAACTAGAGAATTTCAGAAAGACTCAGAGTCAGAAAACAGCACCTACATCACATGTTGTTTAGGAGGGTTTCGAGAAACGTTCTCCTAGCTCATCCAAAACTCCAACATATTCAGTTATCAGACAAGACTGGAACTTCAATTGGGACTGGCTTCTCTGGTCAGATGAAACAAAAAAAAATTACCTCAAGATGGGTTTGGTGAACACATGGATAAAAAGTACCCCATCTGTACAATTAAGTATACTGCAGTATTTTTGATGTTGTGGCCTATATTTCTTCTGGAGGTCTCTGTTAGAAATCTTATAACTGGCCATGTTTGGATCTTCCAGAATAATACAATAATCCAAACACAAACCTCAAAAATAACACAAAAATGGGTCACTAAGGACAAACCCAATCTTCTGCTATGGCCATTCCAGTACTCTGACTTGAACGCTGCAGAAAACGAGTGGGGTGATCTGAAGAAAAGAAGCATCAACATGGAGCTAGAAACTGGAGCTGGAGTGATTCTGGTTGAGGGAATGGTCTCTGTTGTCTTGACCTGTGTTTTCTAACCTCATCAGGCATTATGAGAAAAAATGTAGAACTGTTAAACTGGAAAATGGAGGTTTCACAAAGTATTGAATTAAAGGGTGCTGTTATTATGGCCACATTATTTTGGCCTGTATTTCATAATGATATTTCCCCCCATTTTAAATTCTTATTATCCAATGAAAGGATAAATTTATAAATTGATAATTTTCACCGTCTTCTAATAATTCTAATAATTTCATCCAATAATTTTCAACGTATTTGCCAAGGGTGCCAATATTTTTGGCCATGACTGCAGCTGTATGCAAATGTAAACGATCTGCAAAGTTGTAAATCCGTATAGGGGCATAGGGGCACTTCAACACATGGATAGGTCAAGGACCAAATCAATGCATGTTTTTTTTCTGTTTTAGTTTGTGGTTCTTGCACAGCAAATGAGGCATGTCAGGAAAGAAGTGGTGTCTATGGCTGTACTTGCTTAAATGAACAAACATCAAATCCTGAACAGTTTGGTAAGTTCCTTCTCTGTCGATGGACTAACTTATCCCTGGTCAGTGTAACTGTGTATAGCACCTTGGTAAAATTAAGTTGTTTTAACATGCTTTATAAGGAAAGTACACTACACTTTAGCATAGACAGAGAAACTGAGGAAGGACGGGGTTAATATACTTTAAAATATAACTTATTCCTGTGAAGAAAAGCTGAATTTTTAGCATTATTACTCCAGTCTTGTTACATGATCCTTCAGAAGACATTCTAATATGATATGAAGGATATGAAGAAAATAAAAGCAAATTAAAATTAAAAATATTATTTTTTATTATATTTGCTCAGATGCCGTGGAGTCCTGTGCCAGCAGCACTGGCACCATGTCTCTATCTCGCTGTCAGCTCTTCGACTCTGGTTTTATTCCTGAGAACCTTCACCTAAATAACCCGAGCTGTAAAGGCACCATTGACAATGGAAGACTTCTGTTTAATTTCGACAATGAAGACCACATATGCGGCACCACTCTGACAGTAGGCTTCTTTTCATTTTTGTTTCACCGCTGGTACTGCGTTGATGTAAGATGACCTGTA
This sequence comes from Puntigrus tetrazona, assembly GCF_018831695.1. Taxonomy (NCBI): domain Eukaryota; kingdom Metazoa; phylum Chordata; class Actinopteri; order Cypriniformes; family Cyprinidae; genus Puntigrus; species Puntigrus tetrazona. Next base: position 18,596,472 of record NC_056702.1, on the reverse strand, counting down.
GCTTGTGATTTGTTCGTGTCCTCGTAGAACAACAGGACTCACTTCATCTACCAAAATGCCATTCAGTCTAATTTGAGAAACCATGATCACAGCATCATTTCAAGAGAAAGATGGATGAATATCACATTTTCTTGTGCATACCCTCTGATCCAGACCCTATCTATGCCCATGGGTATCATAGCTGAGAGCAGGTGAGGCCACTCAGTACCTTCTGAATACAAGTGTGTAGCATTTAGACAATTAATAATTTTCTTATTGAATTGAATGAGGCAAAGCAATACTGTGATTTTGGTAAATCCTCATGTTTTGACAGTTTGTAGTGGCATTCGATTTCAACCCTTTAACATCCTTTAGAACGTGACAGATACAATGGTTATAAGTAAGGCGGCTACTATTAGGACTCAAAGTGAAAAGTTGAGTCACAAGCCATGAGCTTTTAATGAAAGCTATCAACTACCACATCACCTTTAATGCATGTCACGATTGACGATATTTTATATTTTTGCCCACAGTGTCATAAGTCAGGAGATTCCTGGCCAGGGCACATACCAGATCCGCATGATTCCCTACCACGATGCAGAGTTTACTAGCCCATACGAAGGGGAAGTGGAAATACAAGTGAACCAGCAGATTTATGTGGCTGTTGAGGTGGAGGGAGTGGATCCAAATCAAATCGCGACAGTTCTTGACAACTGCTGGGCAACTCCTGTTAACGATGCCAACAACGATATTCGTTGGAGCCTAATCATTAGAGAGTGAGCGGGTTTGATATTTTTCATGGGTAACTGACTAAATTTGTTGGCCGAATACAGCAACTTCCTTTCTAAACATCTCCTCGCTTTCTAGATGCCCCAACCCTGATGATGGCACGGTGGAGGTTCTTCAGAATGGTAATGGTATAGCAAGCCATTTCTCCTTCAGGATGTTCACCTTCTCAGGAAGCTCTGACCGCATTTTCCTGCACTGTCAGATCCACCTCTGCCTTGTAATGAATGGCAGATGTGCACAGGTATGTTTGGAAAGTGAATTTGATTGAAACACTTGTTGATTTGAACTGTTCCAAGTAACAGCTCCAAGTTTATAAAAAGAAGCTTTAAGTACAATTAGGGTTGTCCTTTGAGTGGTGCAACTGGTCCATGCTCTGAGGGAGCCAACGCCAAGAGAATTTGGTACAATTAACTTTACATTTATGATTATACTGTTAACCCATTTCTTACAACTTAACCTACCCCTAAACCTAGCCATTCCACCCAACCCGTCCCTAACCTTACCCATCTTCCACCTCTATAGCAGCAAAAGTGTTTTAGTACAATATGGACACAGCAAGTATATTGTACCATAGTAGTTAAGGCCAATGACTATAACTGAACGTTTTATGACAGATCTTTCTAAAAGACAACACATTATCAGCCTTTGCATTGTTGAAAGCATTTATTTAATGGTAAATGTATTTTCTCGTCTGTCGTCTACAGTCCTGTGAGGTTGGAAATAGACGTAGAAGACGCAGATCTTTGGACTTCCAACACTCTGCGGCGATCACCATGGGTCTTTAAAAAAGTTCTGCAGCTCTGATGAGGGAAAGATCCTACTTTTCTGTTAAAATACTTTTTGTGAATGTTAAAACAAATGTGAATGTTTTGAAAGCACCTCCTTGTCTTTAAAGATCTACATGTGAAACCATGATAATTTAATAAAACATCACGCATTAAAGAGAACTTTGGGAAAAACTACTAAATCTAACCAAGGCACTACAAAGTAAAATAGAATTATCAGTAAAATTCTGTTGTTTCAGTGTGATAGAGGAAGTGTTTTCAAAACATTACATACGAGACTAAATTCTTCTGCGTTCTAGGATCGATAAGATAAGATCAATATGATAAGATAAATACCTAAACTGTCCCTCTTTCTCTTTGTTCAAGGAGTTATATTGGAAAATAATATAGCAGATGATCTTTGAATAAATCTGCATAGCAATGAAAAAAATACTTTGTGATCTTTTTTGGTGCTTGCTTGGTTTTTCTGAGGGACAAAGCATAGTGTAGCAAGACAAAGTACAACATTACAAGAGTACAAGAACCTTGTTCTAGTTCTCCAAAACTACAATTAGCCTAACCATGGTTGCAAGTCCTGCCATTAACAGCATATTTCAGTTTTAACTATTATAGTTTCCTGATAATAACTGTTTTTTTTTCTCCACTTAAAGGTGCAGTGTGTGATATTTAGGAGTATCTGTTGATAGAAATGCAATATATGTAGCTACGTTTTTAAAGGAGTACCTTTAAAAGACCTTACACAATTAACCTTTATGTTTTTATTGACTTAGAATGAGCTATTTCTATCTACATACACCAGGGGACCCCTTACATGGAAGTTGTTGTCACGTTTGTACAGTAGCCCTTAAAGTTACAGCAGGGGTCTTCCACTTCCACAAGAACCAATCCACTTTACTTCAGAGATTATCTCCAACCTGGATTAAACAAACCTACCTGCAACTGTAGTAATCCTGAAGATCTTGATTAGTTTGTTCATGTGCATTCGATTAGGATTGGAGTTAAATTCTGCAGGAAAGTGGATCTCGAGGTCAAGAATTACAGCATTCGTTCTTTATTTCCATCTTAAAGGCTGGGCGAGATATAGCGATCGATATATTCATGCGCATCTTGTCAGTAAATCCAAATTTTAACCAAGTTACCAATGTTATAGACTTTTCATTAAGACCACAAAGAATCATATCAATTTGTGGAAAATGGGCATCCGATAAGCCTTTTAACTTTGATTTTAAGGTTTCGATAGATGTAATGAACCATCGCCACCATACAATTTGTACCTTATATGTATATACAACATAAAAATAAAAAGTCTCTTTTAGTATACGGAGGTGAATGATGCAAATGATCGTGAAGGTGGTCAATCAGCTGCAGTCTTACCGAAGTCTTAATTTCGCACAGATACGCGTTTTCTGGTGCCATTTCAAATTGCTGAGCCATTTAAAACTCTTCCCACACAAAGAACACAAATAACGTCTCACATCTGCGTGACTTTTTATGTGTATTTTTACGTTTTTGAAATCACTAATTTTTTAAAAAAAAATGCCTGAATACTGCACTTTCTTTCCATGTCTCAGGTCTTATTGATACGCAAAACTCTTTTTACACTGAGGACATGAGAACTTGTCTACAGTGCAAGTCATCGCGTGTTTCTTAAAGTGTTTCCTGTCTGCGAAACTTCTCCCACACTGAAAACGGTTCTGTCTTGAGTGAATCCTTATGTGGTAATTGAGGTTAACTTTACCTCTGAACCTTTTTCCACACTGGCCACAAATGAACAAATGAATGGCCTCTCTCCGGTGTGAAGTCTTCAGATTTCCTCTTTGCGAGAAGGTCTTCCCACACAGTTTGCAGGTGTATGCTAAGTTGTTTCGTAACCACGGGTTGGCAGTTGGCAGATAACAGACCTGAAATTTCATTTCAGTCATGGAAGCTGGCAAACGAAATGGGTCTGAGCGGGAATCTGGCAACATGCGGGTGCGTCAAGACTAAATAGCAGGGGCTGGGTAAAAAAAATAATATTTTAGGTTTGGACTGCAATATCTAGTTCAACCACTGGGTGTCAATCATACATACAGCACCTTTACGTTTCAACCCTGCTTCAACACACCTGTTAGTAATTAAGCAGCCCTGAATATCTTGATTATCTGGCTCAGATATACTGGATTGTGTCTGAAGCTGAACTCTACAGCTCTCCATGAGCAGGAGGCCCCCCGAGAAACATTTGTTGACGGATATTTTACTATAAACTCACAATTTGGAAAATTAGGTATCGTTCAATTCAGTATACCATTTCATATCTACATGGCCGATCTTATGATTTTTAGCCAGACTGGTCAGAGGTTATGAACGGAAATGTACATTTTATATATCTTTTGACCAGTAGGTGGTGCTGTACCCTCATGCTTTCATGCTTTTCATAATATACCAAGTTTGGTCTCTGCAGACAGTGACCCAGAGTTGCCCAGCCTCGCATTGAAACCTCAAATCCATTTTTGCACAAACTTCATCAAATTCGTTGTGACAAGATTTTGTGGCACAAGCGAGATCTGATGTGCCTCGCAAGAACGCGGCGATATACACCCGTTCCAGCTTCTCTTCATTGGCTGCCGGTTGAATACTGTGTTTGACTTGGTTTCATTGCAAGTGTATATGGGGCTAAATAGCCAGGCTCCACAGTACTTCTCTGATCTTCTTGTCCACTGCAAATGTTCTAGGCCCCTAAGGTCCTCAAACAGTTTGTCGCTGCCTGTCCCACGGCCACATCAAGCAGTGCAGCAAAATTCTATAAAAATAACTAGTGATGGTTTTGGTAACACTTCAGTATTTGTTGAGGTGCGTTTGATTACGGTTGAAGCAAAAGGCTTTTACTTATTTAGATGTCAAAATTAAAATAAGGAACAGATTAATTAAGCTTCGGGAATGAAAACCAACCTGCTGGTTCCGTAATCTCTTCGTGTTTTATTCCAAACGTTTCTTTGATCTTCACATCTTCACTCTCCTCTTTAATAAACGTCATCTTTACAATAGCGTGTCGCCGTGGACATCGGTCGCTTTACATCGGTTTTTCTGCACATTTGGACAATCATGTAGACTGTTAATATTTAGGCCATTAATAAACACACACGTTATACCAAAAAATAGTAAGTTGCAGACTGCAATGAATAGATTCCACTTTAATTAATATATCTCTACCATTCTGGGAAATATTCGATTCAACTGATGCGAAGTAAAAAAAAAAGCCACTATTTGCCAAGATTTGTTAAGAAAACTAAGTGAGAAATACTATTTCTCTTATTCAAATGTGGATATATTTCACATTTGCTACACTACAATGCCGAATTTAACAATAAATCGTTAATTGTACGATTCTTTTAGATGCCATGTGTTTGTCTGAATTTTTTAAAATCTTTTTAAACATTTTAAAAACACAAACTTTTCTTCAGGAGAATCAGATGCAGCAGTGCGGCGCAGCCATATGACGTCACTCTCTCAGATTAAAATAAAAGTCCTTAAACACATCTGAACCTCAGTTATGGCCGACGTTTTTTTACGATGTAACAATTTCTCCTCACACCTCTTTCATTTACAAATCATTGATTATATATGCACGTATATATAAACGGTGTCAACGCTGTCTGGTGACGTGACGTCATCAGCATGCGCCGCACTCCTACCTGTGTGAGCAAAACACTTGAAAATGTGATTCGGCTGCACACAGGTTTGGATTTTTAAGTATTTAATGCGTTCGTTTTTAAGTATTTGTGCATTTAAATAAGCGTAAACCGATAAGGCAATTTGGTGTTTAAAATGTTTTATTTTAAAATAAGTTTGCAGCGAATTTATGATTTGCTAAATGTGTAAATTAATTTCTTTATATAACATTAACGAACGCTTCGAGTCACAGAAACGGTGCGTCCCGCTTCTCTCTCGATATCGTGAATCAGTTTATTCTCTAATGCTGGCTGATGGGAGAAACGAAGCTTTTCGAAAGTCCGAGTCAATTGAATCAGTGCGTCCCCAAAATGATTCACGTAGTAAACCAAACCTGGACATATCGATACAAACATATTCATCTCACAACAGTAACAGTAATAATAAAAGAACAGTATTTAGAAAAGGGAAAAAATGCAAAATCTAAATACATAGATACATGTCATACATGGAAACGAGTAAAACATTTAATTAACCAAATTAAAAGGGCATTTAGCCTTTTCTGTTTATAATATTGTGCAAAGTAATACTATATTATTTCATTTATTTTTTTATAATGCACAGAATTAGCATGATTAGCAATGTTATCTTGTACAAAACAAATATGACCGCATACATTTCTATTTGAATCGATGTTCCAAACATCCTGAAATGAATTTAGAGACATCTACGCAAATATTCTGGAGTATCCACCTTTTTCTTCAACACGAAAGTAAGCCTAAGATAAGTCTGTTAGCTGCTACGCGGAAATAGAAGAATAACAATGTGTATCAACGAGTAAAACTGTTTGTGAAATAAAGTGTGATTTGTTGTATTTATTTTATTTTTTACTTCTATATGATGACGATGGCTTTTTGTTTCTTATTTTTCTTCTGGCTCAGTTTTATGAACGTCTTAAAAAGTGTTTTGTCCTTTTTTTTTTCATGACCGGTCGTAACTAAATTGGTAGATTGGTAGTGTTTGAATCTGAAAAGTTAAACTTGATTACTTCTTGGCTTTCACAGAATGAAACCCAGTGAATTCCACTTGACGTACTAAAGATGGCGTTCATTAAGGAGGAGAATGAAGACATTACAATTGAAGAGGCACTCAAAGTAAAACAAGAAGACAACGAAGAACAAATAGGTTGGTTTCTATTCTTAAACATTAAGGCTTTTTATACTTGCTATTACATAACATGGCAAATATTATATTGTCAAAAGTATTGGGTCACCCCCTTCCGATGAACAGATCTGACTATTTTAGATATTTTTAGTGCTTCTAATTTTATAGCAACAGTTTGGACAGGACCCTTTTTTATTCGAACATCACAATTAATAAGAAATGATTGATTGATTGAGTGCTGAAGAACTTGACTTTTTCCGCGAGCAAAATGTTGTGATCCCAGCTGAACGCCTTTAGTGTGACTTTAAATGCAGCCTAAAACTCATCACCAAACACCAATGCCTTGTGCATTCACTACATGGTCAAAAGTATTGGCACTCCCAAAGTGATGGAAACATAATTCAGTCGTTTACTAATTGTATTTCTATCTCTGTCGCAACATTTTTGGAAGTGTCTAAAATGGCTCCACCCAAGCCGTTGGTGTTTGGTGATGAGTTTTTGGTTCAAGGACTACATTTAAAGTCACACCAGAGGCGTCCAGTTGGGATTAGGAGTCGGCTTTATGCAGACCAGTCAAGTTTTTCCATACTGATTCAATCAGTCATTTCTTTTTAAACCTTGCCTTATACACAGAGACATTGTCATGTTAGAACAGAAAAGGCTAGTAGAAATGAAATGTAGCTGTGAGAGATTGCCAAAAGCAAGTTTCTGTGCTATGACGAGGCATAAATCTTCTACTTTTATAATATTAAAGATATCATTAAAGATGTCTATAGTCTATATAGATCAGTTTATATTTGACCAGCTCTCAAATAAAAATATTTAATCACCGTATTTGTCTTTTTTTTAAAACATAAGGTTTTGTTTCAATAAAAGAGGAAGCTTCAGAACTCAACGGAATAGAAGAGAAAGACGAGAAACATTGTGATCTCAAAGCTGAAGAAAAATATTTTAGTTGCTCACAGACCGAAAAGACTTCGACCCCAAAAAATGCTGAAAAGACAGGAACTAGAAGTTATTTCACCTGCAAGGAGTGCGGAAGGAGTTTCAATCAACATAGAAACCTTGAAGTCCACATGAGACTTCACACCGGAGAGAAACCGTTCAGCTGCCAACTGTGCGGGAAAAGATTTACTCAAAAAGGAAGCCTTAAAGTCCACATGAGAATTCACACGGGAGAGAAACCTTACACCTGCCAGCAGTGTGGAAAGAGCTTCACTCACAGAGGAACCCGTAATGCTCATATGAGAACCCATCCTGGAAAAAACCCTTTCAGCTGTACAGTCTGTGGGAAGAGCTTTTCGCGAAAAGAGAGTCTCAAGACTCACACGAGAATCCACACCGGAGAGAGGCCGTTCGTGTGCGGTCAGTGCGGAAAGAGTTTCAGATGCAAAATAAGCCTTAATTACCACACGAGGATCCACTCGAGAGAGAGCAGTTTTAAATGTCTTCAGTGCGGAACGAGCTTCACAGAGAAGAACCACCTCAAGAGTCACGTGACGACTCACGTCGGAGAGAAGCCTTTCATGTGCCTTTACTGCGGAAAGAATTGCTCGAACAAAACGACCCTTGAGGTTCACGTAAGGGTCCACACTGGAGAGAGGCCTTTCACCTGCCCGCAGTGCGGAAAGGGCTTCACGGTCAAAGGAAACCTTCAGACTCACATAAGGGTTCACACCGGAGAGAAGCCTTTCCAGTGTCGTCAGTGTGGAAAGAGATTCACGTATCAAAAGGACCTGAAACGTCACGTTCAAACTCATTCTGGAAAGAAGCCGCAGAGTTCTGAGTGTTCTACAAACCACCTGAATATTCGCTCCGAGGCGAGGCAATTTAAGTGCGATCTGTGCAACAAGAACTTTCTTTTGCCGTCGCACTTAAAGATACACATGAAAACTCACGCATTTGCGAGACCCTATTTTTGCTCTTTGTGCGGAAAGGGTTTTAAATGGCTCCGCAGTTTGAAATGGCACCACAAGATATGCATCTGTGCAAAATTAATTTTGATTGTATAGAGATATTGTTTACAATTTTTTGCTTATATACCTCAGTGGCAAAATACTAGACGGACTCCCGTTTTGCAGCGAGACGCCACAGTGTGAATTACACTTTTTAAATAAAAGATGAGACGCTTGAAAGTTCGCTGCATGTTCAATTCACAAATTGCCTTGTCTGCTTTTACAAATATGGTGGATATATGTTATATAGAGGAATGACAAAAAGGACAATTGGAAAGTAAATTATAAAAATAATATGCATACCAAACAGCACATTAAATGCAGTATAAAGGTGTAAGGTACAGTAAAAGTTGCATTGAGGAACTGTCTATCCTCTTCAATAAATACAATTTAATATTTTTGTGACACAAATGTGTTCTACTGGCAGCATTATCCTGCATTTGTTTCTCAGACATATATGAGCTTCCTTAGGAGATCCTAATCAGAGAATGTCTCCCTTCCCAAACTAAAGACTACTAACTAGGTCAGCTTAACAAATTCCTTGGGGATCCATTTATATCAATTATATTAATTATATTTAATCAAAAGAACCACTACTGTAAAGACTAAAAGCAAGTCAACTTCACTTCTACAGGTGCATCTCAAGAAACTGAGAATTGAAAAAGAATGAAAGAATCGGAATGATTGTCACTTCTTTCAAAAAGTGAAACTTTTGATTAGAGATTACAGCTTGTGAAAGTCAAAAATCCGGTATATCAAAATATTGGAATATATATTAAGATCAATTAACTGTTTCTTATCTTTCTGCACTCAGGCATGCACTCAAACAGTTTACTATGAACAGAGCAGTTTTTGACAAGGTAAAAAAAGAGTGGTGTTTTACGCTACCTCTGAGAAATTTTAACCACTATTATAGACTTTTCATTAATATCCTGAAGAATCATATCATCCAATTAACCCTTTAATGGTCCTGGGTGCGTTTCCCAAAACCATCATTAGCTAATTATGATCATTTGTTTAATAAAACTAATGAGGAAACATGCAACCCTAATTGTTTTTGGGAAGCAACCCGAAGTGATTATGGGCTGTGAGACCAGGTTCTCAAACCTGAAATAAAATCATTCTAGTTTTCAGCCTGTATTTGGTTTGTCACAGTGTTGAGGGACGTTGATTCGCTCCTCGGCTCTCAGCGAGAGGAACATCAGTACTTCCTGACAGACCAAAATGGTTTGCGTTCGTTCCTTCTTTTGCTGATTTAAATCTCACAGGCCAGTGTGTGTCCCGTATGTGATGCAGGTATTCTCTGGCAAATCAGTGTTTAGCAGAGTGTACATGTCACGTTTTGGAAACGGTACGGTGCGCTTAATGTATGGTACGGCGAGGTGGTGCTAAAAAAGTACTAGGTACTCTTCCCATTGGAAAACCCCCCAAAAGTGAACCGTACCAAACCATACCGCGTCGTACCATACAGTGGAAAAGTGGCGTTCGTCACTTTTATCTTCTTAAGTGTGTTTTTGGCCTGTTTGTACAAAGCTTGTTAACTGATCTGAACCCTGCAGGTAGGTAGAGCTCCAGGAACAGAAGTTACCAAGAGGTTTACGAATGGTCTGTTCACTGATTTACAGCAAAAGGGTGAAAAAGAAAAACAGACGATTGTGAAGGAGCAAGTGGTTATTGTAATATGGTCAATCGTGGTCTATAACTCCTCCCTGATCTTCCTGCTGCTCTGTATCTTGCTCTCTCATTGGCTGCAGATCATCACCGATGTATTTTTTTTGTAATCACTGACAAGTACAGATATTTAGCACTCCATATAATTTACAAGTATCAGATAAGCAGATGCATATGTGAAATAGTGTGATCATCAAACATATCCAACAGCATATAAATCAAAACCGCCCAACATTACGAAATTAATTGTCAACCCAGGAAGTAGTGTAGGACTGTGCTTGTCTCACCCCCATGGAGCGCTGGCTGAACGTCTGAAACATATTTTGCACAAAACTGGAGTTTCAAAGTCATCAATTTCCAGGAAACGTGTGTCACGTTTTTTTAATGTTCTGCCTGGAAACTAAGATGATGCCTTGACGCCAAACCCCCTCACGGTAGAAGCAGTTATGTTTTCAACTCTGGCGATGAGCTGAGATTTTCAAAAGTGTGTGAAACAATTAAAGTTCACAGCACACAATCTTATGTCAAAATACGTCCGTTACTGTAGGGACATTTCTGCGGCCCCAAACACGACACAGCCCAAACCGAAGTGACTGCTTGCTTTACCTGTCAGCCAAATGGCTCCTTTTCCATACATTCTAGAGGCTTTGCATATCCAGATATTCACACAACAAAGCTGATCTTGGGGGTCCATTACAATTTTGTTATAATTGTCTAAACTGCTGGCGACATTGTTGGGACGTTTTACACAGATATGTATTTTCATATTAAAACCTCCTTTCACACATATACATGCAAACACAGGGTCTCACATCAACTTTGTGTGAATTGTTTTTATTTATTTACTTTTTTAACAAACGCTACAATTCAATTATCCTTCTTCGGGTCAAAAGCACGTCTTTTTTGTCAAATGCATTCTTTTAAACCGCTGCGGAACACTGCAGCGTCTTGCCAGAATGAGTCTGCAAATGCTGTTTAAGGTCCCTTTGATACGTGAAACTCTTTTCACACCGAAGACACGAGAAAGGCTTCTCTCCGGTGTGAAGCCTTATGTGAGTCTGAAGGTTTCCTTTTTGCGAGAACTTCTTTCCGCAGTACTTGCAGGCGTAGGGGGTCTCTCCGGTGTGAGTTCTCATGTGGGAATCGAGGGACGGTTTATACGTGAAGCTCCTTCCGCACTGGGGGCACGAATAAGGCTTTTCTCCGGTGTGAATTCTCATGTGATTCCTGAGGCTTAACTTGTGGCAGAAATTTTTCTCGCATTGGTGGCAGGTGAAACAGTCCTCTCGTGAGTGGATCTTCAAGTGGTAATTGAGGGTTACCTTGCGCGTGAAACTCTTTCCGCACTGATCACACGCGAACAGCTTTTCTCCGGTGTGACTTATCATGTGAGAATTGAGGTTATTTTTGTGCGTGAAATTCTGCCCGCACAGTTCGCAAGCGTAAGGCTTTTCTCCGGTGTGAATTCTCATGTGGACTTTGAGGTTTATTTTTTGAGTGAAACTGCTTCCGCACTCTTTGCACGTGAAAGACGTCTCTCCCGTGTGAATCCTTGTGTGGACTTTGAGGTTTTGTTTCTGGGTGAAGCTCTTTCCGCACTGCTGGCAGGTGAAGGGTTTCTCTCCGGTGTGGACTCTCGTGTGGACCTCGAGGTTATGTTTTTGATTGAAGCTCTTTCCACACTGACGGCAGGCGTAGTTAGGCTTAGACGTGGTCTTCCGAGTTCTTTTTCGCGAGGTCTTTTTAGCTTGCGCGCATTTTCCTCTGGTCAAAAGTCATGATGTTTCGGATCTTTCTCCTCCGTTTCACTCAGTTCTTGATTCTCCTCTTTGAGCAACGCCAGGTCTAAAGCAAAAAAGACAAACACAAGTTAATCCCAGTTTAGAAGTACAAAGCAACAAACATTAAAAACCGACATAAAACCAATAAAAGCAATGAAATCATGTTTGCTAGACCCTATACTTACTAAGCTACTGAACGAATTTACCCAAAATCTGAGATCTGCCTGGAACTATGTTATGTTCCCCATGCGTTTCCCTAAAAATAATTATGCATATTAATCACAAACTTCTCAGGCGCACTTAAAGGCGGCATTAGTGGTTGCTGTGATCTAAAACATGTCGCTTTTAATAAGAATCAAAGCTGGCTTTCAAAAACGTAAACAAACCTGTTTGTTCCTCATTACCTTCATGTTCGACTCCGAACGCTTCTTCAATCTTCACGTCTTCACTCTCCTCTTTAATAAACGCCATCTTTATAACAGTGCCACATGGATCTCAGTTACTTCAGGAGCTTTTCTGTGCGTGTGAACACATTGTTATGTTTAACACCAGAATAATGTACACAAATAAAACAAATACATCTAAAACTACGGATGCACGTCACTCAGCTCATACATTACTATTATTTATTACTAAATCTTACTATTTAAATGGTTTTTTTTTGTTCTCATGTGAGAAATGCAGTGCATAGGTACCAATAGCACATCAAAAACTACAACAAATGCGCGAATAAAGCCGTTTCTGATTTATCATTTATCAAAGAAACTATTGCAATTGATTTCATAAAAGTTGCCATTAAATATTTGTTATCTTCTCACTACAGTGCTCTGCTCAGCACGTGTTGTTCTTGGTACATAAGCATATATATCTGACACGAGACCAGAAACATTTTAATAAGACTTAATAATAACGCGTGTATGTTATACTTTCTCTATAGCGTGCAGTAGTTCATTCTGAGAAGTAACTGGTTCGTATTAAGGTAAACTCTGACTATATACAGAGTTGGAGAAATTAGGCACTTTTTTTGCTTCTCAAGCGCGGATGAGCTTTCTTCGAAGACATCACGTCTTCAAAATGATCAATTCAACAGTTTATCTCGATTCGATCATCTTAAACTGAAAGACGCTCGGACGATTTAAAACGTGAACCTTTCTGCAGCAGAATCAAAACAGACGCAGCAGCCCTTCGCTTCGCCGGAGCAAAATAAAAGTCTCGTTTAAACGCGCGTTTAGATACTTTTATTTTGGTTTGACGACGCATGACGCCATAAGCCTGCGCTCGCTGTTGTGATGCGATTCTGCTGGAGGAAGGTTTGTCTTTAAGCCTTTAAAGTTTTCACAACCGTTATACCATAGCATTTGCTATTATAATCTTTTGAGTGAAGCCCATGCACAATATTTCGTTTCTCTTTATATAATGTACCTCACCCACCTTCAGGTCCAAGAACACCTGATTTACAAAGTGTTCAAGACTTATTCAACATTTATTCATTTAATTTTACTGTTAGTATTTTGTCTGGCAGAATGTTTAGCTTTAAATGAACGCACCTGAACCAGCAGGGCTTTCCTTATGCTGAAGCTGTTTGAAAACTTTACAGCAAAATTTCATGTAAGCTTATATTGAGACTTACAAAGAAACTGTCTGCCTCTCAGGTCCATGTAAGCGTATATACAGACATGAAACCGAAAACTGTGTTAACTTACTGAAATACTGGATCCATCATTTCAATTTTAACAGATTGTTTAAACACACGGAGAAACCCCTGTTGAAGCAGAGGAGAGATCCACGGCATGTTAAAAGATGGCTTTCATTAAAGAGGAGTGTGAGGACGTGAGGATCGAAGAAGCGTTTAGAGTCAAACGTGAAGATACGGAGAAAAAAACAGGTGAGGTTTCCATCACTACATTATCATAATCATCAACTGGGTAAAATAAAGAAATGCATCACGTTTAAAATATTATTTTGTATATATACACATATACTGCGGGTTACGTTTGTGAGGCATAAATAAGGCATGCTGTAATATGTTTCTGCTATTGCTAATTAGAAATGATACATCTTACGTAGACGGCCTAATTAATAATACTTTTGATTGATAATCATATCACAAATATAACGATGGAAACATTATTTATAAGCTGCCTACTTTGTCAGCAGCACGTAACACTGCACTTTCTTCTGTACATCTTCTAACAAACCCCTAATAAATTTGTAAATGTATGATCAGAAGTTTATTTAGGACGATTGTTTCTTCATTGTGGTTGCACACTTGAGGAATGTTCTTCACGTTAAGCTCCACAACATAAACGTGATGACCGAACTGAATTGTCTGACACTGATGCGTTTGGTCGATCGGTTTTGCATTTCGAGAGAGACATATTTCAAATAAATTAAAGAATACAAAAAAGAGCCAGCAAATACTTCAATGTTAGAAACAGGTGGACCACATGGTAATACCAAATCTATCCACAAACAAAATTAATTTAATGACTCAAGAAGATCTAAAAATCTTAACCCAATGGCTTATTAGGGCAGCGAACATGAATGTTGATCTCCAACAATTAAAATCTGATCATATTTAGGCTAAAAAGTCAGAGAAGTAATTAATGAAGTCTTTGCTATATTAAGGTGGGCAATAGGCAACAGCACACAAAGCTGGAGTAATACGCTAACAACCGCTGACAATAAAAAAACAATAGGGACTTTGCCCTGTACTTTCCCGGCAGAAGTACGCAGGGGGTACTTTTTGCCCACTTGAATTTGATTTCACTGCATTTTCCATGAGAGATCTTCTATCCAAAAGTGTTTTGCATTTGTATACCAGTAGAGAGTCATTGCATTGTATCGTTTTTATGGACTGTTTTAAACAAACACGAGCAATACTAAGAGCAGCTGACGGCCAGCCATGCATTTAGGTGCCATCTTGCTGGCAAGCCTGGCATAGCTTCTTGTTAGGTGCTTCCTGTGGGAACCCTTCTACCGCCAGTGCTTTCTCAGGGGACGAGTTGGGCCCAGATGCTTACTTTTGATAAGGCGGGCACCGGTGCTTCCTCTTGGCTCAAGGTGTGCACAGGTGCTTCCCCTCTTGAGATGAAGTATGCACAGGTGTTTCCTCTGGAGATTTGGTGGAAACGGGTGTTTCTCCAGGGAATAAGACAGGGATTGGATCTTTTTGGTTTTTAATCCTAGTCTTGTGGACCCTCCAAACATTTTGTCTCTTATCTGAGACCCTCATTTCTTTTTATGCAGCACTCTGCTTAACAAGCTGATGCCGTGGATCGGATCGGAAATATTGGAGACAAAAGAAACTGTGCAGAGTGGTGAAAACCACTACCTTATTGTGTACAGGAAAGAACGGTAAATATTTGAATGTCTTTTAAGCTTTAAACTAGAGTTAACATGTATTCGCCTTTTTTAACTTTAGACCTGATGACGCTGAAACAGGAGAATCACAAGCTTAATGAAATGGAGCAGAAATATCGGTATGAGAGACATCATGACCCTACGACTGAAGGAATAACCCAAAAGACTGAAAACACCTCCTCACAAAAAAGAGGTCAGAAGAAAGTAACCAAAAGGTGTTTCTCCTGCCAGGAGTGTGAAAAGAGTTTTGATCAATTTGCAAATCTTAAAGTCCACATGAGGATTCACACCGGAGAGAAACCGTTCACCTGCCGACAGTGCGGAAAGAGCTTCAATGAAAAGGGAAACCTTAATGTCCACACAAGAGTCCACACCGGAGAAAGACCTTTCACCTGCCAACAGTGTGGAAAAAGCTTCTCTCAAAGAGGAAACCTTAAAGTCCACATGAAAATTCACACCGGTGAGAGATCTTTTACCTGCCAGCAGTGCGGGAAGTGTTTCACTGAAAAAGGAAACCTCAAGGTCCACACGAGGACGCACACCGGAGAGAGTTCTTTCGCCTGCCAACAGTGCGGAAAGAGTTTCGCTCAAAAAGGAAACCTTAAAAAGCACGTGAGGATTCACACCGGAGAGAAGCCCTACACCTGCAAAATATGTGAGAAGGGCTTCACGCGTGAGCTAGGCCTTAGTTACCACATGAACAGCCACACTGGAGATAAACCGTTCATGTGTGGTCAGTGTGGGAAGAGTTTCACGCGTAAAGTGAACCTAGATACCCACATCAGAATCCACACCGGAGAGACGCCCTTCGTGTGCGGTCAGTGCGGAAAGAAGTTTCGATGTAAAGAAAATCTTAACCAGCACGCGAGGGTTCACTCGAGGGAGAACTGCCTTAAGAACCGCTTAACGACTCGCGGTGCAAAGACTCCTTTCATGTGCCATCGTTGCGGAAAGAGTTATATAAATAAAAGAAGCCTTCGGGCGCACGTGAGGATCCACACTAGGAAGAGGTCTTTCGCGGGCCTTAAAATATATCGAAGAGGCCTGAAACATCATTCACAGATTCACCCTGGAGGAAAACGTTTTAATTGCAAACGGTCTCACTTACAGATACGCTTAAAAAGCCACACGGATGTGAGACTCTATCTGTGTTCCTTGTGTGGGAAGCGTTTTAAATGGCCTAGCGGTTTACTGTGGCACCGGAAAATACGTGTCTGCGTAAAATGAAGGGTACGCTCACAACACAGTTGAGCGTGGGCCAAATCTAATTTTCGACTTTTAAACGAGCGACGCCTCTACAACCATCACCCCGTTTTCCATCTCCAGTATTTATTTTCATCGAACCACTTTTTGCGTCGCCATTTTAAACTTCGAGGCGTCCTGTTTTCTCGTGTACACTTGAACTCATGTGGTCACCATCGCCTTTGGTAAACTTTCAGAGCCCGGGCGGCTGTGGTGGATGAACTCTAGCTCCTTTTGTACAGAAGCATCAATCCATTTCTCATGTTGATACTTTAGAATCAAAATATGAATTAAACGTGTTGTGAAATGCTTAGTTTTGTTTTTATTTGATTAGCAAAGTACATGAAGAATAATGCTAAAACACTGGGTGGAAATGTCTTTAAAAATCCATTGTTTTAATCCATTTTTGTAGAGATATCAAAATTACAATTTCCACTTGAGATTTGAACTTTTGTGACCTTACATCTTTTGACTGGGCATTCCCTTGAGTCTCAACGTAGGTCTCCGCAGGACACTAGGAGGTATTGTCCAATCACTTTAGGGATCTCCCAATTTGTGGATATTTTACCCGATTAGCCCTAATCCACTATATTTACCCTAGGGGCTAGTTTTAGGAATGGGGATAGGTCTGGACTTATCCGGTTGGGTAAAGTGCCTGATAAAAGCCCCTTCCCATTGGGAAAGTACCTTCTTGTTCTGGAGAAACCTTTCTTTCCTATTGCATCATTTTCTGAAAGGGTTTTATCAGCACTGGTTTATGATTGGATGCAGAAACTTAGTAATAAATTCAGAATGGGAATCTCAACAGGAAAGATAAATAAAAGAAAACAAGTTTGTCATTCAAGGCATATATAGTGCTTACAAAGAAAAAACAGAAGGTTTAAAAAAACATTTTATTTGGATTGTTTTACTACTGTACAGTTTTTTTTATGTATATATACCATTAGGTTTAGAAAAAGTTCCGACGACCTCTGATATATAATTTGTATGCGTTTCCTTTAAATGTATCACTTTTCACTTCATTTTCTACGCTATATTCTTGAACCGCATATGGCTTTTATTTTGATACGTCGGTGTGACGACACAAGGCTGCGCCGCTGCGTCTGTTGTGATTCGGCTGCAGAAAGGTTTGCGAGTTTAAGCATTTAAAGGGATTTTGATTCGTTTCTTTTTCTAAAAACGACGTATGATCGCTTAATATTCACTGAATGCGCATTTTAATATCTTGGGCGAGTAAAGAAATGCGTGCAACGTCGCGTGAAAGCAGTTTAGTGTAAACAGTTGAAGGCTGCAAAAAAAAATTATACAGATTTCTTTATCAAAATCTGTTCCTGC
This sequence comes from Puntigrus tetrazona, assembly GCF_018831695.1. Taxonomy (NCBI): domain Eukaryota; kingdom Metazoa; phylum Chordata; class Actinopteri; order Cypriniformes; family Cyprinidae; genus Puntigrus; species Puntigrus tetrazona. Next base: position 18,578,760 of record NC_056702.1, on the reverse strand, counting down.
GGCTCCAACACACTTTCACACGAGTTTATATTAATTAATTTTTGCGTTGTCACCTCAAAGATGGCGTTTATTAAAGAAGAGCGCGAAGACGTGAAGATCGAAGAAGCGTTTCGAGTCAAACAAGAAGATGCCGAGGAACAAACAGGTCAGATTTCATTCTCGACGCCGAAGTCGATCGTTTGATCCTCGGGTTGACGCGTTCATCTTTTATTTATTTTTTCCATTTAGTCTCGCCGGCTTTGAAAGAGGAGAGTCCAGAAGAGGCTCGAGATTTCACGAGTGGCCCTCCGACGTCTTCGCGAGCGGTTATCAAAGAGAAGTTCGCCTGCTTCCGGTGCGGGAAGAGTTTCTCTCAAAAGGGAAACCTCAACGTGCACGCGAAGACGCACGCCGACGAGAAGCCGCACGCGTGCGCGCAGTGCGGGAAGCGCTTTACCCTCAAAGGGAACCTGACCGCGCACGTGAAGACCCACGCTGGAGGGAGCCCTCACACGTGCAGGCAGTGCGGGAACAGCTTCTCCCGCAGGGGGAGCCTGAAGACCCACATGCGGCTCCACACCGGGGAGAAGCCCTACACGTGCCCGCAGTGCGGGAGCCGCTTCACGCGCAGGGGGACGCTCAACACCCACATGAGGATCCACACCGGGGAGAAGCCGTACGCGTGCGAGCTCTGCGGGAAGGGCTTCACGCGCAAGGAGAGCCTGAAGACGCACGCGAGGGTCCACACCAGAGAGAAGCCGTACGCGTGCGCGCTGTGCGGCAAGGGCTTCACGCGCAAGGGCACGCTCGACGCGCACGCGAGGGGTCACGCCCGGCCCCTCCTCTCGCGAGGCCGCGCCGGGGAGCGCGCGAAGCCCTTCGCGTGCCGTCACTGCGGGAGGAGCTTCGCGCTCAACGGAAACTTCAAGGTTCACATGAGGATCCACACCGGGGAGAAGCCGTACGCGTGCGAGCGCTGCGGGAAGGCGTTCAGGCACAAGGTGACGCTCGACTACCACGCGCGTGTCCACGCGAGGCCGGACGGGTTCCCGTGCCACCGGTGCGGAAGGAGCTTCGCCGACGGCGCGGAGCTTGAGGGTCACGTGGCCACGCACCGCGGCGACACCGGAGCGCGCGGCGACGTCATGTGCCGCTACTGCGGGAAGGCTTGCGTGAACGCGGCGAACCTCGAGATTCACGTGCGGGTGCACACCGGAGAGAAGCCCTACGTCTGTCTGCGGTGCGGAAAGAGCTTCTCGCGGAAAGGGAACCTCCAGACGCACCTGAGGCTGCACACCGGGGAGAAGCCGTACGGGTGCCTCCGGTGCGGGGAGAGCTTCACGTACCAGAGAGACCTGGACGCTCATCTGCGAACTCACTCCGGGAAGAGCCCGCGGGCTCCCGAGCGGGACGGGAGGACCGGAAGGAGGGGTTTCGCGAATCGCCCCGGAGGAAAGAGACTCGGTTCCGTCGAGCGCCGCCGCAAAACGGTCCCGCCGCAAGTTAAAAGTCGCGCGCGCGTGACGTCATATGTGTGTTCCGCGTGCGGGAAGGGCTTTAAATGGCTCGGAAATTTAAGGTGGCACCAGAAAATGTGTATTGTGAGAAATTAATTTGAGTAGTTCGTTTGAGCTCAGAACCTGTATAAATGTACAGTATATGAATATACTTGCGTGAAATGTCGATGTTTTGTAAATGAACGGAATGACTTAATAAACATGGTATTTTCTGATTTAAACGGTTTCAAATGGTCACGCGCCAAAGTGACTTTTTTTAACCAGAAACTATAGTTATTTTCTTCAGTTTCTTCTTTTTAAGGCTTTAATAGCGCAGATGGGGCTTTTATTTTGGCGTCGACGCGTGACGTCATAACGCCGCGCCGCCATTCGGCTGAGCAAAAGGTACGTTTTTTAACGATTTAAAGCGTTCATTCCGGATTAATTCGTGCACCATAACGCTTAGTTAACATTTAATACACGTTATTTTTATGAGTACAACGCGGCTAGACGTAAAAGTAAAGGCGCGTCTCGTTTCGCTCCTTTTATTGCGAACCGGTTTGTCTGAAGTAAAATTTTTATTATTTCTATATTTTAGTTTTCAGCGTTAATCGGTTTGACCGGATTTTTTTTCAGTTAAATTGTTCTCAATTTTTTTAAACAGAAAAAAACCCCGAGACGCCACCGAGCTCGCGTAACGTTATAAAGATGTCGTTTATTAAAGAGGAGAACGAAGACGTGAAGATTGAAGAAGCGTTCGGGGTGAAACGAGAAGAAACCGAAACACAAACGGGTTAGTTTGACCTAATAAATGCGTAAATGTACATTTTTGAATGTCGATTGCAGTTTCAACGATTAGTTTATTAACACAAATCTTTGTAAAATACATCAAATGTAAGCTTTATACAAAGTGACCGTTTTCTTCGACCATTAGAAATTGGTCAAATTCGTATCCGTGTCCTCTTTAAAGAATGTTTTCCCAATAAATGAAAATTCCTTCATTAATTACTCACCCATGTGTCATTCAAAAACCTGTAAGGTCTTCAGAACACCTTAATATTATTGGTATATTTGTGTTTTCTGTCTAAAATGAGTCCAAGCTTTTTGCAGGACCCTCCTATGTTGGCCAGAACGGTATTTCTGTTACAGTGGGTCTTCATTTCTGACTGTTTGATAGGTCAAGTTTCCTATCAAACAGCTTTGTTTCTTTTATATGGCTTTTTGTCCTAACAAAATTGAACGGTTACCATTGGGAAGTGTTTTTGGGATTACATGCATTTGGTTTCGATTGTTATTTGGATGTCGATTTTGGTCAACTGGTATTTTATTTGTCTTTTTTCACTTTAGGCCTAACGTTTTTAAAAAAGGAAACCCAAGAACTGAATAAAACGGAAGCGAATCAGCCTGACGAGGATCAGGACTTTGTGACCGGAGAACAATCGGTCACTTACTCTCAAAAAAAGGGTCAAAAGACAGAATCGGTCGGTTTTTTCACTTGTCGTCAGTGTGGAAAGACGTTCAATCAGAAGCAAAACCTTGATGTCCACATGAGGATCCACAACGGAGAAAAGCCTTTCAGCTGCCAGCAGTGCGGAAAGAGCTTCACTCAGAAGCAAAACCTCAAAGTCCACATGAGAGTCCACACGGGAGAGAAGCCTTTTACCTGCGCTCAGTGTGGACAGAGCTTCACGCACAAAGGAAACCTCAACGCCCACGTGAGAGGCCACACGGGAGAGAGCCCGTACACCTGCAGGCTCTGCGAGAAGAACTTCTCGCGAAAAGAGAGCCTCAAGACTCACACGAGAATCCACACCGGGGAGAAGCCGTTCGTGTGCGGTCAGTGCGGAAAGAGTTTCAGGTGCAAAGAAAACCTTAATTGCCACGTGAAGATCCACTCGAGAGAGAACCGCTGCGTGTGTCAGCGGTGTGGAAAGAGCTTCCCCGACAGGAGCCACCTTCGGAGCCACGTGGCGGCTCACGTCGGGGAGAAGCCTTTCATGTGCCATCACTGCGGAAAAACGTGCACGAACAAAGCGATCCTTGAGATTCACTTGAGGGTCCACACCGGAGAGAGGCCTTTCAGCTGCCCTCAGTGCGGGAAGAGTTTCACAAATAAAGGGAACCTTAACATTCACACGAGGCTTCACACCGGAGAGAAGCCCGTCACGTGTCTCCAGTGCGGAAAGTGTTTCACGTATCACACAGACCTGAAACGCCACTTGCAAACCCATTCGGAAAAGAAACCGTAGCGCGCCTCGGCGTCGCCAACGACGGATGGGTTCGTCTCAAAATAGCGCAGTTGAGCACACTTATCTTAAAAAGGACAGAAGGATGGGGTTTTTTTATCGAGTACGAAATTGGTAAACATGGAGCACTTGAAGTACGTTAAGGAACTGGACTTTTCACACTTTCCTTAACTTGTGCGTTTGATTCAGTTTAGTACATTGAAATTAACGCATTGGATAAGATTCGTCTGGCTTTAAAAAGTCTGCAGTGTGAATGTAGAAGCTAAACGAGATGATGTTGCCCTTTTATGCTTTAATGCTTTAGCTATGGCTGCAGTCCAGCGGGGGTCCGTTCTTCGTACTTCGCTAACCAGGCTGGATTTGATCTGCGATTTTCTCGATCTTGGGTCGTTCTGTCCTTCGAAGCTCGTCCTGGACTTTCCTCTCTTGAATCTGCTCTAAACTTAGTTTTCCAACAGCAGATGGATGTAGTTCTCTTCGAACCGTTATTTTAATCGACGTCTGCGTAAGGAACCAAAGGCGTAACTCTTTCTGAGGTACCATCTGAAACTAAGCTCAGAATCGATTCCAGAGAGATTTGTGATGGGTTTATTTCACCCCGGGTTGCTTTGCTCCATCTCTTTGGACATGAAGTCCCTGTCTCCAATCGTGCAATAAAAACGATGTGCAATATTTCTCACGTTTATTAATACCCTACCTCTCCTTGTTCTATTCTATACGCTCGAACAAGTACGCTTTGGTTTTTTCGAGTTAAATCGCATTTTAGTGTCAATGCCGTTATGTTTTCTCAGAACCTGATTTTGCCGAGTTCTATGTTATCACCAAAAGGCTATTGCATTTACAAAGTTATTGCAAAAAAATATTACACAATTTTGCACACAGTAATAACACATCACATGGCATCTATTTGGAGGTGGCTTTAAAAAAGGTAGTTATGCAGACAAACCTTATTTTTTGCACACAATTGAACAGCAGTTTAAACTGACAGCAGATGAAACATTTCACCAAGCATTCTCTCAAAACCACTGATACGTGAATGTTTTTTTTCTTAAAAATGTATGTACAGGACTTTTATTTTGACGCACTGTATGACATCACAAGCCTTTCTTAAATTAATAAAATGCATTTTTTGCTGAATAAAATGCCTCGGCGCGTGAGTAACGGCATCTTATTTCGTTACCTACACATTGTAAATTTTGTTGTAATTGATAAATCTCTTCCCTCCCCTTTTTCAATTCAACAAATAAAAAATACATTAACTGCAGACATTTAAAAGCAGTAGAAAACATTATCAAAACTACATGCATTCAATTGATTAAAATACAACAGAAAGCAACGATAAACTAATAATATAGTGAATACAAACACAAATTGGAAACCTTTTAGGTTTTCGTTACCAACATCGTCAAATCTCTCTGGAAAGGAGTGATGGGAGAAACTGGGCTTTTAATAACTCTGAGTTGTTCTTATGATACCGCGTGAAAACAAAACGCTCGAAACGACGCCTGTCGGTCAGAACGGTGCAAAACACCACAAAATTAACGTTAAATATAATATACCAACACAAATCGCAGTTGAATAGCGTATGCATACTTCTTGTTCTTTTATCAATGCACAGAAAACACCTCGATGTGAAGCGAGCGAGATCCAGGTGACCTGCTGGTGTAAAGACGGCGTTTGTTAAAGAGGAGAGAGAAGACACGAGCATTGAAGAAGTCAGACAAGAAGATGCCGAGAACTGCTTTCCATTCTCAAAGGAGTGTCCTATGAAGGTTTTTTTTTTCTCTTTCTGACACAAGAGTCCAATTTAGCCGTTGAGTGCTATTCACGTTTAGTATAGAATCGCCGAATAAACCCGTGTTTCATCGTGAAGAATCGCTTGTGTGTTGTGTAAGTCAAACCTTTGGCCTGAACAACGCAACCCTGCTCGGAATCGGCAAATAGGTCATTAAACAATAAATAAATACCAATTGTGTGTAATTCTGCTTATCGTGAAATAAACAGAATTAGTAAGATGCTCCTAATTATCCCTAAAAGCGCGTTCTATAAATTCAGAATCAAATCAGCTCGAATCCTTAGGATTCGATTCCCCAAATATTAATTAAACGGATGATACACTCGAAAGTGTATTTATTAGCAAAGTTAAACTAGTAATCGTCTTTTTTGATTGATCTTTAAGATCTGATGGTGTGGATGGAAAAGACGAAAGTGCTGTGTAAAACCGAAGAGGAAGACCGGGGAAAAATCAAGACTTCTTCACGAAAAAGGGCTCAAAATACAGGAACCGAAAGTTTCGCCTGCCAGCGATGTGGGAAAAGCTTCCAACGGAAAAGGAAACCTTAATTCACACGGGAGAGAAGCCCTTCACGTGTCCTCAACGTGGGATGGGTTTTATTCAAAGAGAGATGCTCGAGAGTCACATGAGGATCCACACCGGAGAGAAGCCCCTTCACCTGCCGGCGGTGCGGAAAGAGCTTAAGCCAAAAGGGAAACTTCAGGGTCCAAGCGAAAATCCACGTTGTGGAAAAGCCAGAGCTTCGAGTTGGGTTTCAATGGCGTGAGAGCGGTGGCTAGCCGACTCCATGCTCGTGCCTCAACGCGGTTTGGCTGGGCGACCGATCGGAATGCGCTCGAGAGTTCGCCATCCTTGCGAACGTCGGTTCTGACCGCATCGGTTCCCAAACGTCTCCGGGACGCTCGGCGGTCGCCGGCGGAGTGGGTCGTTTTTTTCGTCAGGGCTGTTTGCGATGCAGACCGCGCACAAATTAATGCGAGCATTAATTGAGCATTGATGCGAAGAGTATTAAATAAAGTTACATTTGCGATGACCACATGCTGTTAATAGGCCCAATCGTTTAAGAAAGAAGGAAGCCAAAGTTTAAAACGATCGCCTTACTTTAGCCCGATCCACCACAGTATTTTTTTTTTTTTAATTTGAGTATGGTTTTTTGCAGGAAACAAATAGGAAACGGACGTTTTAAATGTCGTTGTTATTCAATCTTTTCGGATTTCTCGTTCAGAAACGAACAATGTTGATTCATCTATATTGATCTATAATTAGTAAGCTGTAAGGAAAGTTTACCTTCTTTTAATCACTTCTATGAAAAGCGATATGAACACAAAAAGATCGCCTCTTTTTTCCAGGCCTATATTCAATACTCATTCAAACTTTATTCACTCGAAAGACAAAACTAACAGCTTGTTCAAGTAAGATTTCCATCCTTGAAGTACTGTTTGTTTCACATTTGTTTTGTGTTTTTAGTCTATCGCTTTTATAATGATGATGTTTTTTTTTATTTGTATTATCTGTAGCTTAAACATTTTTGTGATTCGAATCAACGTGCGAACGCGACTTTTATTTTGGTTTAGCGTTGTGACGTCACAAGGCCGCGCCGTTCTCCTGCGTCTGTTGCGATTCAAAGAAGAAAGGTTTGTTTTCGCGACCCTTTAAGCGTTTGCGTAACTTTTGAGTATATTTTTACGATGCAAAATGAACCAATTGTGAGCGCAGGAAAGCAATTATTTTAAGTAAATATTTTATCTAACATTTAATATCAGTTGTTTTGCGAGTAAAACGTGAGTAAAAGAAAAAGGTTAATCTCGTTCCCTCGCTCTTATATCGCGATTCAGTTCTTCGAGACGACAGTCAGATTGAAATTGCGAGTCAATTGAACCGATTGATTCGCAAAATGGTTCACTGATTCGAAGCGCTCGATTCGCTTCACGCTTAAAACAGAAACAACTAAACCAACAGCAAATGTTTTTATTAAAGTGTAATCTACAAAATAACAAATTAAAGTCATATTGATAAAAATATAAGTGTGTGTGAGTGAGCCTTTAAGACTATCAGTGCTCTGAATGCTGAATTAATAACAGACAAATCCAGAGATCTAGTTTGTTTTTATTTTTATTAATTATTCTCATATTAAACTCCTGTTGAAGCAGCTGAGATCCAAATGACACGCTTTTATAAAGATGGCGTTTATTAAAGAGGAGAGTCAAGACGTGAAGATTGAAGAAACGTTCAGAGTGCAACAAGAAGATGCCGAGGAACGAACAGGTTCGTTTTTTATTTTCAAAGATGAATGATCCTTATTCAAATAAATTCTTTAAAATCAATATTTTGGATTTTTTTTTTAATGCTGGAGGATGACAGGCCTCCATAGAGGAGAAGAGTTTATGTGCACTTGAGTTTAATGACTTAAATATTCATCTGTGAACTACGAAACACCTTCAGAACCTAGAAATGTAGTGCACAAAAACTTTATAATGAGGAATAGTACATGCACTAGATCGGATTTCGAATGGTCTTGTATGACCGGGTCGATGCATCCCTACCTAGTATCTTTGGCATAGCGGTAAAATTAAATGATACTGTCCCTCAAGGGGAAATGCATAGGACCTAATACTGAGCCCTGTGGTACTCCATACTTGTGTATGATGAGGCATCTTACGAAGCATCTAATAAACCTGTTGTTGGGTCTAGTACTTCACGTGTGTAAATGTTTGGATGTATTTTGCTTTGTGCTTTTAAACTGAGGTTATTGATCTTTTTTTATAGATCTGGTGGTACTCAAAGAAGAGAGTCAAGAACTGGATCGAAAGGAAGTTAAAAAGCAGTATGAGAAATATTGTGATTTAACGACTGGAGAAAAATCTTTATGTTGCTCACAGGCTGAAAAGACGACTCGGAAAAGAGCTCGGTTGACTACGGTTAGTTATAATTTCACCTGCCAGCAGTGTGGGAAAGGTTTTAATCATCACCGAAACCTTACAGTCCACACGAGAATTCACACCGGAGAGAAGCCTTATACCTGCCAGCACTGCGGGATGAGTTTCACTCAAAAAGGAAGTCTTAAAGTCCACATTAGAGTTCACACCGGAGAGTGTCCCTTCACCTGCCGGCAGTGTGGAAAAAGTTTCGCTAGAAAGGGAAACCTGAAAGTCCACATGCGAATACACACCAGAGAAAGCCCGTTTGCCTGTGAACAGTGTGGAAAATGTTTCACTCAAAAAGGAAGCCTCAAAGTCCACACGAGAATTCACACCGGAGAGACGCCCTTTCCGTGCCAGCAGTGCGGAAAGAGTTTTAAACACAAAGGAGCCCTCAACGACCACATGAAAACTCACTCCAGAGAGAAACCGTTCGCTTGCGGTCAGTGTGGAAAGACCTTCAGATTTACAGAAGCCCTTGATAAACACACGAGGATTCACTCAAGAGAGAGAGATTCGATGTGTCATCGCTGCGGAAGGGTTTTCGCGGACGAGAAACGTTTGAAGGATCATGTAAAAAATCACATCGGAGAACAACCGTTTATGTGCCACGAGTGCGGAAAGAACTGCGAAAACAAAGGGAACCTTGAGGCTCATGGGAGAGCGCACACCGGAGAGAGGCCTTTCAGCTGCCTTCAGTGCGGAAAGTGCTTCACGCTAAAAGGAAACCTTAACATTCACCTGAGGCTTCACACCGGAGAGAAGCCGTTCGCTTGCCTTCAGTGCGGGAAAGGTTTCGCGCTCAAAGGGAACCTCGAGGTTCACGCGAGGCTTCACACGGGGGAGAGGCCTTACAAATGTCTTCGCTGTGAAAAGAGTTTCACAAATAACAGAGACCTGAAAGGTCATTCCCAAACTCATTCTGGGAAAAACGCTGCAGCACGAAAAGAGTAACAAAAAGTAGATACTTGTAGACACGCATAAAACGTAATTATTCCATGTTCATCCTTCATGTCTTTATACTTTGACTTAGATTAAAGTGTTTACTTGGTTTTGCTCCCCTCATCAGGAATCGGGGCCTCCCCAACCACTGGTCGCCAAAGTATTTCTGAAAGCAATGACATTGTTTTTTTGTTTCCTTGCTCTGAGGTAGTAATATCTTTTCTATGAAAATGTTTAAGTGGCTTCTCCCACTTTTTATCAGAAAGTGACAATTTTGTTACTTGTTAGATGGAAACGGTGCTTAGTCACATGTTTTATGCGATACTCCAATTTTGCACCAAAGTTAAGTTGGCGATTTTCAATGAAAACCCAACTATTCCAGTTCCAGTGTCTGATTTCTGTAGGTTACATTAGAGCAGGGCTCCTCAAATCTGGCCCAGTCTGCAGTCTACCTGAGCATGTTAATAAATGTCTTCAGGATCGTAAGAAAATCACGGTTCGTTGAGTCCAATCTGGATTGGAGAGAAACTCTACAACATATTCGTCTTGTTTAGCCAGACATGGATTCCATGGTGGAGTTAGCTGGCCGAGGCCTGACCGTGACAACCAATCACTGTTGCCAGAAAACTCTCTGATATTTTTTTAAAGATTCTATGACCTGAACTTTAGACTAGCACCGCACTGGTCCTCCAGTGCAAACCCTACATTAGAGAATTCCTCCTTCTGGGAGTCTAATCCAGCAATCATGTTTTGATCATTTGCCAAGAAGAATGATGCGGCTCGGTGACAAACCTTCAGAACAACACTGGTGAAGGTTTGAGGAACGCAGTAGGAGTGATATATGAAATGATTTTGTTTTTTAATTACATGCTTGCATTTAGGGATGCAGTTGCCATCAGTGAGAAATCTGTTTTAAATAGCTCCAATAATTACCTGCATTGATAATTTCTTTAAACTAAACCAAATCTATATAATTCAACAACCATGTCATTTATGTATGAAAATAATCGTGCTGTCTGTTATATTAAGGCATCATGAAATGGATACTCAAGATGTTCTTGAGGGCTATGCAAATGCAATAACACATGAATAATTCTTTTCTACTCTTGAAATCGGGAGAATCGTGAAAACGCGATTGTCCGATCGACATGACTCTTAACACGTTTCATGCTTGTAAGATTCACCGAACCTCAGACACTTTTAAAAAGATTTAGATTTTGAACATGTCTCTGTGTGGGTTTATTTACATGTGTTTTTTAACTTTAAACCACATAAGCACATTGCATTACACCAAATTATGTTCTTAGCAACATGATATGGTCCCTTTAAGTTATGTAGTTATACTAACTAGAGGACTAGAAAAAACACTACTGAGTTACTAAACTGCTATTTTAATTTTGTTTTATATTGGTAACTGTACTGTAGGCAACATTGAAAGTGGATCAAAAAAAGTTTATAAAAATTGATGAAAGGTTTTGTTTCACTTCAGATGTTACTGTATAGGCCCCTAAGATTGACCAATACGTATTCTTAATTGTTAAACATGGTGGAATGCTAGAAACATGAATAACTTTTCTTTATTACGAAGCCAAAATGTAACTGGATACTAGGAATAACCCAGACAATATATTCCCCCATTATTTTTTTAAACATTTTTAGCACATAACAAGCTGTATTTAAATTTGGATGCAAGGGTAAATGACCTTTTGTGATATTAGGCAACAGCGTATGAATTAATAGTGAATTAATAGTGAATTAAGACTTGCAAAAATGCTAATTGAAAATAAAAAATAATACCATATGAGCAGGACAGTATGTCTATGGTAATGCTTACATTACGACTATAAAAAACACGATACATTTGAGATACCTTTTCTGTAATAGCCTACCCTACTTTTAAGTCTTTACTTAATGCGTTCTTTGATAATTTCTAGAGCTATTTTTTAAATCACACTAAGACCACTATCACTTTGATTGATATCCTTGCCAATGAACTAACTGAGATGCACCCATTAAGTTTGGATGTTTATTTATTTCTGTTAATCTTATCTTAAACAGGATTAAATCAAATGAAGATATGAAGAAAATAATTTAAATATATTAAAATAACTAAAACTGAAATGCAGATTTAAATGTTGCGCGCAAGTTCAGGTTAACTCAGAAACTTGCATACATGAGCTAAGACCAGATGTTGATCGTTTGAACATTCGTTTTTTAAATGGACTCTTCTTCATAGTAACTATAGTAACTTTTTTCAGTTAAGGTTTAGATAGGCATAACCCTGTGTCTGTGTCTGTGTTTTCAGTGTTCTTAGCTTCAAGGAACTGTTTTACCTATTTTGCAATGTGACCGGGGCATTATCTTGATTGGGGGATGCTTGCACCACATGTTCCTAAAGTAGGTTCCTCTTCTGTCCATAGACCTACAACAGGGACCCCAAAGCGTGCTGTGTGTTTTCTGAAGGCTCAATATGATGAATGGGGAAAGTCACATGAGAGAAGGCAAATTAGAATGAAAGTGCAAAATCCATACTGACAACAGAGTTAGAACACAGATGCAACATCTCATTTCAAAAACGAGACCATAATCTACCAAGCGCAGCTCAAATTGGTATAAGGATATGTTCAGATTCAGATCTGTATTAGTTTTATTACTCCTCCCATACAGTTTGCATCTGAAAGATATACTGTGGTGTACTTGTGGGTCCAGGAAGGGTGCGTGGACTCTCTGCCAGAGTCCATGAGATCCCCACCCATATTGCAACCTACAGGCCAGGGTGAAGCTGCAGGAAGAAGCCACTGCCCCTTGAGCCCCAGATCTGAAAGGGGGGCGCTTGCAGCTGCCACACTACACCCCTTACCTGGACCCTTTCTCCTCCAACGCTGGAGATTTACTACTTATCACAGAACACTGCTTCACTGAAAGACATAGCCCTACTACAATCTGTGTTTCGCCTGGTTCCTCCTCCTCCTGCTCTTTGCCTGGCTCCTGCTGTCTACATCCTGGCACCTTCCTCGCTGTCTGATCCACTGTGGTTCCTCCCGACTCCTCGGTGGCTACCACCTCTGTCATCACAGCACTAGCCATCTGCCCTCTCTTCCTCCCCTTCGCAACCACCTCATCCTCTTTCCAAACCCTCTCCTTCCATTTCTTCAAGTCTGTTTGTTTCGGTCTTCACGCACTTGTAGTTTGTTTTCATTCCTCATGTGCTCCATTGACCTAGTTTCCCACCAGCGTCTAAATATGTCATTTAGTTCAGGTGTGTCTTGTTTACTGTCCTCATTCGGTACGTCTTCATGTTTGTGCATGCTCATCAACACCTTACTGGACAGTAATCTAAACAAATTAGAAAAACCATAATTTGTGGTGACATCTTAAAACATTTTTGATGAGCATAATCATTTGATAAGTGAAATCACACAGATCTGTAATCGTTCCCACGGTAGAGATATCCTCCACTGTTGATGTAGGAAGGGAAGAGTTGCATTCCAGTAACCACCGATACGCACACCTGAGCGGTGCTCAACTTTCATTGTGCTAAGAAGGTTCTTATTGTATTGATCAGGCATCTGGGCCAAGTCAGAAACTTGAAGCAAGGTGTATCCGTTAAGGTCTCCATCGCTACGGAGTTAGAAACACAGAACGAAGCGGTGTCCAGATTATGAAAATGGGCATATAGGCCCAGCTTGCCACCACACAATGTTCTCCAAAGATCCACAATTAGATGAATGAGATGAACAGAGACCTTAAATGTCAAAAACTGAGGTTGAGTATCACTAGACTGTAGTATTCTTATGTTGGTAGTAGGTCAGTCACACCAAACTCTATGCATGTTACTTATACTGGTCATTACATATTTCCTATACTTCTATTTGTTGTCCATTTTGATGCCTCGAACCATAAATACTTAAGCAGTGTCATGATTTTAAATTAATTTCTCAGACGGACATAATACACTCTTCTACATAAGAGCAGTGACTGAAAAATATCTACTTTTGTGTTTGACAGAAAACAGAGATATAATTATATAGGTATTTATTATGCCTATATTCCACATTGCATTGTTATATTACATCTTTAGTGGACAAACTGTCTATTTCCCAAATGCTTAAAACAATTAAAACGTACATTATAATTATTGCAATTGAACCAGAGGTTTCACACTCTAGGAAAGTGCATGTCACCATCCAGTCTTTAGAGGATGAACAAGGAAGATTCGTTCAGGAAGTTGGATCTTTAGTTGGTTTACTGTCCGTTTCAGCATCTGCTGGACTGGGTCCTGCAGGAGAGCCCAGGTTCTCCGGTTTCTTCTCAATTTCTTTAGCGTGTGGTTCCGCCGGAGAGGGATCTTCACCGGAGGGTTTTACGGTTTCCTCAGCAGGGGAAGTGTCTTGTGGAGGAGTCTTTGATAAGGGGCTTGTATCATCAGGACACAAAGAGGCAACGCTCTCCATCTTCACGCCTGCAAATGTCCGTTCCAAATACAAAAGTTTCAGCTGTTCCTCAAAGTAACTCTCCAGGTTAGCACCCACATTGGCCATCTCAGTGTCTTCCTACAAACAGCATGACATTTTTTTTAAAATAAAAAGTAGTGAATTTAAAAATGTTTAAATAATACTGTGAATCCATGTGAGGAAGCATACCTTGTGGAAGGTTGCACAGTTTTTGAAAATTAGTCTGACGTCCTCAACAAAGTCCTCAGTGCTCTTGTATCTGCTGTCCTCCAGTTTACTTCTGATCACAGACAGGTCCATTGGCATCTTTATTATCTCACTGTACTCTGGCATCGACTGCAAATTTAAAGAATTGACAAGGGATGGAACTTTGGATTGAAAATTTACCCATACATGCGGTTCAAATATTTTTGTTACTTCTTCAGTGAAAATAAATGTATTTCACGTGTGATGGATGATCTTACCGATGGCGTTACAGGCTCCTGAAAATCCGTGCTGAGCTCATTGCAGTAAAGACGAAGCAGCAGTCGCTCACATTTCTGCACAAACAACAAATAATTGCAGCGTTTTTAAAAGATATTCGGAATGTAAAGCTTTTTTTTAATGCAATAGTTCTAGAACTTATTAAAGTTAAATTAGTTAGTTAATTGAAATCAGTTTATACTCTTTTATCCACAGGAGTGAAAGCGTCAGAATCCGGATCCTGCTTCACGTTGTTCGATTCTCCGCTAACGCCGATGTTATACTCCATTTCAGGTGAGGTAAGGTCACGGCAGAACGTACAATACCACTCACCACTACAGATACACACAAACACAACACACATAAAGAACTACAGTAGAATTAATAGAATGTAACTACAATCATATTTTTGCGTATTAGCAAGGTCTTTGGTGAAAATGTAACGTTACGCAATAGCGAAATAAACTTAAATAATCTACTCTTGATAATGTCATGACCGCATAATGATATGAAACAAGTTAAAAAAAATTTCAACGACTATAAAAACTTTTTTCGTTAAAAATAAGTAGTGTTTTGGGCTATTTTGCTTTGTCGCAGTATCTGTCAAACTAAATAAAACCAATATATATATATATATATATATAGCAAATGTGGCTTAATCCCTTTAGCAAGTCTGTTTTCGCTATATGTTTCGAAATGAAGCACACATATTGTTCAGGGGATTTATCGCAATATTGTATATACTATATATAATACGATATTATAGCATCGCAAGATTTTGACATTGCTATATTTCTATGATATTGTCGTGTCAACATTGCTGCTTAATATTTTGGTGGAAATCATAATCGTTTTATGGATTGATTGGTCAATAGAAGTAGCAAACAACAACATTTATTAAAAATAGGTAACGTTTATAACGTTACAAAGGATTCCTAATTACCTCAAACGTTTGAGTGGTGATGTATCACGGTTTTCATGCAAATATTAAGAAGCAAAAAAGGTTTTCAACGTTCAAAATAAGACCCATTTCTCGAGTGCAAAAACAGCCTGACATTGAAGAATGGAGTAATGATGATTCTGATTGATCTGATACCTTGGAGAGGCGGTCAGTGTGGGGATATGGCAGCTAAGATGGAAGACTTTGGGACATTTGTCACAGCAGAGCAGTTCTCCTCCGTTCTGGCACACCGCACACCAGTCTTCATTGGGGTCTTCGTCTGCCTCTGGGGTCTTCTCGGACTGCTGCTCACCTTGTGGCGTTTGAGACTGAACGCCTGTGCTGTCTGGAAGACTAGCTTTAGCACTAGTGTTGACCTACAGTTAAAGAAGTCAAATCAGACGTTCAATCAGATGTAAAATCCGATGTTCGAATCCGTTCCGTCTGGTGCAGAGTGAGCGAAATCTTACAAAATGAACTTCGTCATCGTCCTCTGGTTCATCTTTGATGACAATGACCGGTCCTGGAGACGACCTGCGTCTCCTCTTGGTGGAGGGGTTTGATGGGCCACTCTGGGGGGCTTCTACACGCTTCCAAGTGCCAGGACTTAGATGTGCATTTCGTGAAAGAAAATGGAATTTTCCCGTGTTTCCATTATTACACATTTTCACATTCTAAAAACTTTAAAACACGACATCTAAACACAAAGCAGTGCTGTCCAACGATTCATTGCAATTAATCACATGCAAAATAAAAGTTTATGTTCGCATTATATATGTATGTGTGTGTACTGTGTATAATTATTATAGAAATACAAACACGTGCATTTATGAAAAATGTTATGTATATATATTAAAAATTTATAAATAATATAAGAATACATTATATTTAACAATATTCACCTGGTCTTTGGTTCTGATGATGTGACGGACATTTGTCTTCCTTGTACTACAAATTGGATAAAAATCAAGACAATAATCAATCGATGCTGTAAAACAATAACACGAAAAGTGAACTAGGAAGCAAGTTTTTATGTCTCCAATCATCAAGACAAAACGGTAACCGATGCCAGACACTATTTCTCGCCAAAGGAGCGTACCGGTTCGCTCTGTAGGTATGGAGAGGTGACTGGGTTGATAGCTGGGCCTTTGAGAAGACATCTGCATGCTGGGTTCAAACCTCCTGTTCAGATACGACGTCGCCTGCATGTTCTGCTTAAAAAGTGCAAATAGAATTTTGATAGAAATAGAATGTTACAAAAGAATAATTACATATAGCCTCTCGTTTCATATGAGATCGTAACAACTGTGTCACAAGTATCGGTAAGTTTAAGTGTCGGCTTTCATCATCTAAGCTATCCACACCCCGCTACAAATCTGCACACTTGCTTAAGACTCACGATCACACAAAATTTACTCGAAACTGAACATTTTACAAAAAACCTGTCAAGCGGGCGCATTTCAATACACTCACCTGACTGAGCGTCTGTGGAGTGGGAAGTGAAGCTCCACCAGAGAAAGCAGCACCGTGCGGATAGCGGGTTCTCGGGACTACCTCCATCGGTTTAGGAGGGTAGGTGGGATTGCTGATAAGACCCCTCAAAGTCTTTAAGAACGAGAACAGAAAGTTTCGAATTCCACAATTTATCTTCCATTCATTAATGAGCATTTTACATACGTGGCCTTGGACCAGAAAACCATAAGGAACGCGTCAAACTCAGCAAAATTAGGACGTACGATGGAATTATCCACCAAGCCTCACCAAGTCTGGTTTATTTCGTAAAAAAAATGCAGTAAAAATTAAATAATTGTGAAAAGTTATCATCATTTAAGATTAAAATATTTTAAAATGTAATTTATTCTTGCAGTTATTTTATGCAGCCTTTACTTCGGTCTTCAGGATCACAAGATCCTTCAGAAATTATTCTGTAACATCAAGTCACCTTCACCTGTGGAGGTAAGTTAGTGGGCTGAAGCATAGGCGGCGGGCTCCGCGCACCATACCGACGCCCATGCTGAGGCATGTTGGGTAACGCCTGAGACGGTGATCCACCCTGCATGGGTCTGTGTGGAGTCGGCCCCGGTAAGCGCATGCCGTGGTACCACGACCACTGGTTGGGCGCTTGGTGGCGGCTGGAGTGCTGAGAGAGTTTCTCCACCTGCATCTGCAGCTGGGCCAGTGTGCTTTGCCGCTGCTGCTGCTGCTGCTGGGACTGTGAGCTCGGGAATCCGGTCTGTAGACCGTCAGGTCTAGAGCCTGGGTTCATTTGCTGGAAAGGGAATGGCTGCGGTCCGCTGGGATGACGCACTGGAGTTTTCTCTACGACTAAAGAACCTGAGAAAGGATGAAAGAATATTTCAAGCTGATTTCCACCACTGAGAGTGCACTCCATTGACGGTACGTGCGCGTGCCTTTATCCACGGGGCTCAACTCAACTTGAAATTTGTACCTCGGGATAACTCTTTAGAGGCTGACCTCAAAGAACGTGAAGGAACGTACAACTGAAGATTTGAAAGATTAACACGAGCCCGATTATGAAGTAAAGCAGACCGAATACTGAGCCCTGTTGAACACCTCGAGTAACAGGCTCTGACTGAGCATTCTTGATCTGAACAAACTGCTGCCTATTGCTTAAATGAGATGAAAATCAAAGACAGGCATCATCAGCTGCTCCTATACAAGCCAAACATAGCATCAAAGGGCACCACAAATATCTAGAAGAATAAGAACAAAGGCCAGTGTCAGCTGCAAGGAGAATATTTCTAACTTTCATTCCGCACCACGATTGGATCTGAAACCAGTCTGAAAGAGCTCAAGTAGATCATTACTTTGCAAGCGCTACCAGTATTGTGACGATTTAAAAAAATGGTTTAAATGTAACACAAAGTAACTTTAAACAACAACAATTTTTATTGACAAAAATAAAGACTATAATGCTCCTTTTTCATTATTCAACAAAATGGTATAAATATAAACCCTCTGTCAGTTTAGCATTTTTTTATTTAAAAAAGTCTGTCAATAACATAAATACCAAATCATTATTATTTTTGTAAATCTATAAATCTGACAGTTAATTAAGGTTGGCATTTTTGAGCCCTTCGTTTATTTTTTATTTTTTCCAAAACACTAAAATTCCAAAAAAATGTATTAAATATCTTACCAAGATCCACATTGGAGGCCCAAAAAGCAGATCGACTTTGGAACCGGACCAAACTCAGGGGAACGTATGAGATGTTGCACTTTGCTCGCATGAGGTACTGAATTTGACAAGTTATCTGAGAGGAGAAAAGAAAGGCGAGACCTTTTTATGGAATAAATAGTAACAATGACACAGATTTTTACGTTTCATTGATGGTAGAAAGGCACTTACCAAGCGCTTGCAGTACAGGAGGGCTGTTCCGCTATTACTGGCTGTGGCCCATTTTGTGAAGTTGATCACGTGATCAAGATGCGTGGAGAGTGATGTCACATCCTGCTGTTGCTTTTTCAGGAACGTTTCGTGGTCCTTTGTGATCGCCTAAAGAAACGTGCTCATGTAACCTCAAACTGTTCACAACAAACAAATCGGACCGCGGCGCTTCTCAACTGGTTTAGATTCAGCACAAAGATTTTGCATTTGATTTTTTTTATTAGGCATTTTGTTATTTGGGTTTTACGACTAGTCCAGCTGACATAACCAACTAGTTAATGCTTTCGATGATGAAACACCGAACAGTACCTCGAGTTGATTGACCAATAACTTCCCCTTCCTGTTGATCTCCATTATGAGATTGCAGATGGATTTTTTGATTTCATTAGCTACAGTCTTGCGGTTTTCATCCACCTGTTGAAGACTGACGAACAGGACAAACACACCATAAACATAAATGAAACGTGTTTTTTACACACTACACAACTCAACGGGGTTCCCGCTGAACTTGTCATTTCTGGGCTAGTCGTTTTAATATTGAAAACAAATACTTTCAGAGTGCTTCTAGAAAGGGTTTCTTCAATCCATTAGATGTAAAATATGTAAAAAGTTAGTATTTCATATAACATCTGTTCTAATTAATTACTAGCTTATGGTTAACTCACGAACCCGAAAGCACTGTACCATACGAAAGTCCACGATATTTTAAGATTAATTTCTAGTATCCCATTGAGGAAATAACTAAGTTGCTGTACATCTAGGTATGCCATGCAGGTTGCGAACTCTGGCTTATAGGTTGCTTTAGTATTAATAACACATTAAAATACAACATACCCATTGCTTATGGTATTAGATATGTCCTCTATAACTTTCTTCTTTTCTTGAAGTTGGCAGGTCATGTTTTCCAGATGCTCCTTGTGGTTTTTGTAGGCGTCTTCTAGAAACTGGTAACTGCATGGGAGAGATCTCTGTTAGCTATAATGTTCAGTCGCCAATACGGACGATGCTATTGATATTTGCACACGAGTTACAGCGACACGCAACTACAGGGTCATGAGCATCTACGAGAAAAAGCACAGTTCAGAAGAATTAATGGACTACACAGTAGACATTCAGTTCACCCAAAAACTAAAATTCAATTATTTACTCATAATCGTCCCAAATTAGTTTTTTGTGGAACACCGTTGAAGATCCAGCAGTTTCGACCTTCCTTCACGTTCCACAGAAGAAAACGTCAAAACGCATGAACGATAACATTTTTATTTTTGGATGAACTGCACCTTTCAACGCGACACACAAGAGACTAGCGCTCCTCATTCACGCCTCTAACTCTGCGGTCATTGCCAGCCGTACTTGTGGTCCTTGTGCTTGAGCAGCTGACAGTCTCGGCAGGTGAGGCGATCGCAGGTTTCGCAAAACAGCTTCAGCGGCTCCTGCCTGTGGACGTCGCAGAAGACGGGCTTCTGCGTGGAAGCGCCCATCGCCTCTGGGGACAGGAAAGCAAGCTCACGTTAAGCAACCTCAGGGAGGAGCTCCTGCGGTTCTCCGAAGTCCACGAAAGCTGCCGTGAAAGAGTAAGAGTCTAGAAAGTAAAATAATCAATTGCGACGTCAAACCTGAGGACATTTCGGTTATCTGCCGGACTGCGTGATCTCGGGTGAACTTCACGCGCTGGTGGGCGTCGATGCAGGTGACGCACAGGAACTCTGCGCACTCCACGCAGAAGCCGCTGGCCTCGGTGTTATCGTCGCAACTCATGCAGAGCTGGGGGAAAGACGCAGAGACGTTATTTTCCGACACGAGTCCGATTCCGATTCCTGTGGCTGAGAGACGTTAAGGCACACCTGACAGCTTTTCTCCATCGTGCTGCTCGGCACTTCCACGGAATCCTTGACGAAGAAATTATCCAAGACCTCGACGTCCATGCACTCCTGCTGACAGACTGGACAGCGGATCATGTTCACTGACGAGACAGAAGAGCGGGAAAACATATTCACAAGAGGACGTGTTATTATATTTTATTACCAAAAAAAATTTAATTTAATTTAATTGAGACATCATTATCATGACTCTGGCCTTTAAACTACAGGCTACATGGTTATTATATACAGATTTAATTTGAAACGGCGCTGGCAGACGATACATTGCGAATTGACGGATAAAAACAATTTGTTTACATAATGTGTGTGTACTGTGTATATTTATTATGTATATATAAATATACACACATACAGTACATATTTTGATAAAAAAATGCATATACACAACCACACACACACTTAGGCTCTTATATTTAATAAATATATTTTATATAAATTTTGTATCATATGCATATATATATATATATATATATTTATATATACACACACATACATAGCACTAATACGAAAAAATATGAACGATATGTAATGCTAGGTTACAATAATCATAACTATCAAAACCCATGGCGTGGTAATATTAGTATTTTTGTACACAAAACCCCACCTGTTGTCTATTTCGCACATTGTGCGTTTGTTATTGAAATATTTACTGTATTCTTTTTTTTTATTTTATCTTTTTTGCTAGCTCGGTCCCTCTCATTCAGTTTGAGGCTTTTGTCACCAAAACAAATGTAAACATATCTATATCACGACGTAATATATTCATAAGCTAGCTTAGCGTGTGCACAATGAAGACTTATTAGCCGATACGTTACATGGAAACGCTTGGGGGAAAAAATGAATCGAAGAGGGACGCGATATTTAAAAAAAAAATGTCATTCATAAAAAAATATTTATTTAATCACCACGCGTGACATATTCATATATTTGTGGGAATGGGATATATTTTCCTATTTAGCCAAACACAGTCCTATATATCGACGGAAAGCTAATTAATTACGCGTTCAGCCGAACACAGGCTCGCGTGGGGCACGTTTATTCGAGCGCAGCCCGTTTTTCCGCCGGACGCGCTCTTTTGTTCGAGCTCGTCTTTTCGGGACCCCTTTCACCGACGGGCTTCTCCCGAGCGAGCTGAAGCGAACTCTTACGCTGCTGCTGCTGCTGCGCGTTGCTGGCGGCGCCGGCGGGCGCGTTGTGAGCGGGTAAGCACCGCTTGCAGAAGGAGTGCAGGCAGGGCAGCAGCTTGGGCTCTCTGCTGCTGAAGCTGAGCTTGCACACGGGGCACACGTCCATCAGAGCCGCCGCCATCATCCTCGCGCCGCCCCGGGCCTCGTCGGCGCGCTTGCTTTCCGCCTCGTTCTCCACGACGATCACCACATCGTCGGACTCCATCTTCTCGCCCCCCTCCATCACTTTAGCGCGAGGAGAGCGTCAGCGGAGGCATCGCGGCGGGGACGTCGATTCGCTTGCCGTGCCGCGGGGCCCGGCGGACGTCCGAGTGAGGCGTCGCGGCAAGCGAGGCGCGGAGAGTCGACCGCCGATGAAGTTCAAAAGCGAAACGGACCGCCGTGTTTGTTGTTGCCAGAAGCGTGTGACGACGGGGGCCGGGAACGTGACGTCGCGCGGCCTCCGTTGTGACGCGGTGCGACGGCGGCCGAGTTGGGACAAACGTCTCGCTTGAGGGGGGAAAAAAAGCGAAAGTAAAATAAACGATTGCATTCGATACAAATAAACAGCTGGATGCTTGTTGTATAAAATTTGTATGGTGTTTTTTTTAATCATAACTGTGAAAATACATCGTTTTAGCGACACGTAACGATATCGTAACGAAACAATAGCTAATTTTACGAAAAATAAATAATTATATAAAGTAATAATAATTTTCCGCATTTATGTGAACAAGTAGTCACTCCCACACAAGTAGGTGTGGACCATTCACATATATTTTAGTAATAAACGAAAGATATTAGATTCATATTACAATTTATAATGCTCACGATCATATTGCAATTACTTTTGGATTGCATGATTACTCGTAATTCACATACTGGCCTTAATTTGTCTGGACAAAAATGTTTCCACCTGAAAAACTGATTTTCATGTTTGTGTATTAATGATAGTTTCAACTTTTTGAAAGCAAGGTTCCCACAAATACCAAACTCCACCAAAACAGTGCTGGCTGTCCATTGCTGGACAACCGGGAGAGTAGTGAGCAGATAGCATCCAAGTGCTTTGGACTGCTTTCCAAATGAAAGTTGAGTAACTTGAGATCAAGTTCATAACATGTGACTCGTGACTTCCGAAGCTTTAGTGTCTTGCTGACAGCAGGTAACCACCAGATCCTTCTCTCCCAGTTGCACCTCTCAGGTAGGTCTTTCTTTTACAAAAATCCTTCTGTCCTGGTCTTACCTCTCAGGTAGGTCTTTTAACAATCAAATCAATCATTTTTATTTATATAGCGCTTATAACAACACCAGTTGCATCAAAGCACGAGATCAGATCCTTCTGTCCCGGTCTCACCTCTCAGGTAGGTCTTTCTTTCACCAGATCATTCTGTCCCGGTCTCACCTCTCAGGTAGGTCTTTCTTTCACCAGATCCTTCTGTCCCGGTCTCACCTCTCAGGTAGGTCTTTCTTTCACCAGATCCTTCTGTCCCGGTCTCACCTCTCAGGTAGATCTTTTCCCAGATCCTTCTGTCCCAGTCTTCTCAGGTAGGTCTTTCACCAGATCTTTCTGTCCCAGTCTTACCTCTCAGGTAGGTCTTCCACCAGATCCTTGTCCCAGTCTTACCTCTCAGGTAGGTCTTCCACCAGATCCTTGTCCCAGTCTTACCTCTCAGGTAGGTCTTCCACCAGATCCTTGTCCCAGTCTTACGTCTCAGGTACGTCTTTCACCAGATCCTTCTGTCCCGATCTTACCTCTCAGGAAGGTCTTTCACCAGATCCTTCTGTCTCAGTCTCACCTCTCAGGTAGGTCTTCCACCAGATCCTTGTCCCAGTCTTACCTCTCAGGTAGATCTTTTCCCAGATCCTTCTGTCCCGGTCTCACCTCTCAGGTAGATCTTTTCCCAGATCCTTCTGTCCCGGTCTCACCTCTCAGGGAGGTCTTTACCGGATCCTTCTGTCCCGGTCTCACCTCTCAGGTAGATCTTTCACTGGATCCTTCTGTCCCGGTCTCACCTCTCAGGTAGATCTTTTCCCAGATCCTTCTGTCCCGGTCTCACCTCTCAGGGAGGTCTTTCACCGGATCCTTCTGTCCCTGTCTCACCTCTCAGGGAGGTCTTTTAGGGTGTCTTGGAGAGGCGAGGTTTCACAACTTGCTGCTGGGGTTCCTCAAGGCTCAGACCATTTCTCTTCTCCGTCTTATGATATAACACGGCTTTTTCTATCACTACCGTGCCAACGACACTAAACTCCACTTCTCATTCCAACCAGATGATTTGTCAGTATCTGACCAACCTACTATAAATTTTTTTTTTCCCCATTTCAGATCAAAAATGCGTACTGTGCCGAAACTTGCTGGCGTAAGGTTTCTTTCTCACTGGTCCAACTGCTTCTACTGTCCTCATTCGCAAAGCATCTGCTAAATGATTAAATATAAATATATAGGAGATGAATATTAATAAGAACTTTTTTTTGTTCACTCAGTTCAACCCTCTGGCAAACTGAAGCCAAGGAAACACAATATCTGTTACACACATAACCACGGTTCTACGACTGACACAAGACTTTCAGACAGACATTTATTGATCTGCATTTCATTAAGTTTACAGTGAACTATCCCACTCTGCACCCTCTCAGAAAATTAAGCAAACACAGGTTTTTCTAATAATATACGCTAGGAGACAATAGGTGGGTCAATCTAGACACTTTTATTTAAAGGCACAGAAGGCTCACAGCTGCACCTCAGTGTTTACAGGTGATGCGGTTGTCGAAATTATTAGTATTTTCAAAAATTGTCCCATCGTTCGGGTCTCGGGGAGGTGCGGTGGGGGGACAATTAACATCGTAAAAGTTACAGTTAAAAAAAACCACACAAATCCCAAAAAAGCATTTACCACAGCCATTATTATTCGTTATACATTCATACAACATTAATATTGAATATTGTACACTTTTCCGACTCGCCGTTGCAATCGATAGCTTGAAAAGTAAAGCACACAGTATCGCATGTTTTCCCTATATATAAAAAAAACAAAAATGTAGCATGCGAACAACACAATTTATTTATTTTACCATTTCGAAATCCGGATAGCGTTAAATTGGCAAGCTGAAGAGAAAAGACAAAACCTACAAAGAGTTTAAATGTTCTAGATGGATTTTAATGTTGCATTTTTAAGAAAGATACAGAAGATATGAACGACAGAAGAACGAGACCGTAGAAGAACGACAAGCCTGTTGATTACAAGAATTACGAAGGTCTTTGGACACGTAGACGCTTGATGAAATTGTAAATAAGTTATTAAATAATAAAGAATTTCTCTTTTTTTTTTTCAGACGTAAAATAAAACTAGGATTTTAAAGATTCTACATGCACAACGCCTTGCCGAAAGAAACAACAAAAAAAAAAAAAAGAAAAAGTGCTAAGGTATCAGATTGTTAGGGAAATTAATCAGTGCATGTGTGTGTTTTAGAAGACCGGGCGTTATTGTTTGGTACCTATTTGTAGGAATTTGCGAATGTTCTCAACACAGGTCGATCTGGCATCTTTTGGCCCCTAGAGTCCGCCGGTCGAAGGGTGGAGTTACAAATCAACCCTTCCAATAAGGGACAAACCGTTAAAGAAATGACTTAACAGAGCTGTAGAGCGGTCGCAGGTGAGTGTAGCTGTGGGAAGTGGCAGTTTTTACACAGAGGAGGGCGAGAGAGGCCGTTATCAGTCCCGGGAGGGGGGTAAAAAGGGGGGTAAGTGTGTTTAGCCGGATGTACAGCAGCCTCCGGCGGGCATGGCAGTCTGGGGCTCGTCGTCGACTATCTGTACGCCTCTCCGGGCTGTGCTCGTGTGACTCGCGCCGTTCCCCCTCGACCTCTCCTCCGCCTGAGCCGTCTCCATCATGCCTACAGGTGCCGGCTAAAAGCACAAATTAAAGACGGAAGTGACGGACTACAAAACTGATTTGAAAAAATAAAATAAAAATGTTTTGTGAACGTGTGTGTTAAAAACCTCCTTTGTTCTGTCAAACGTAGGGCTGCTATCAATATAGTTTTGATTAAAAAAAAAAATTTTTTTGAAAAAGAAAAAAGTTTATATTTTGGCAAAAGCTTTTTAATTTTTGCTGTGAAATTTTACTGGTGAATTGATAAATTAAATCCTGAAGTTCTGGAGATTAAAGTCGACAAAAGATTTATCACCAGTAAAGTCCTTTTAATTTAAAAAAAATATTATTGAATAAAAACAAAAAAGCTCCAGGTTTTTTTTGTTTTTTTGTATGTCTTTTTGGGCAAATATCAATATTATCTATATAATTATAAATAATAATCATTTATTGCTAAATAAAATAATATAGTATAATATAATGAATTAAAATAATTTGTGCTGTCAAATGCTAACAAATCACGAATAATCACAACCTTTACATTTTTGGTGTAAAAACAAACAGTACAAATATGTACATATAAATGCACCGTGATATTTAAAAATAAATAAATTAAATAAATAATAATAATAAATAAATACACTTCTGTTTAGATATGTGTGTGTGTTGTGTATATTTATTTATAAATACGCATTTATGAACACACACACACATGTAAATATTTAAGAAAAATATGCTTTGTGTACATTTACATAGGATGAAAATTATGTAAATACAAAGAAAATATTTTTCAAGTAAACACTGCGTGTTTGTAGTGCGGAAAACACACTCATATCGTGTAAACAAAACAGCATCTAAAAGTAACGTACGTTTACACAGGTCCAGAAACAGCTCCTCGATGCCTTTGTTTAATTTGGCTGACGTGTGATAGTGTTTTGCACCCACCGACTCGGCATATCTGAAAAAAAAACAAAAAAAGAATCATTTTTAAGACGTAAAAACAATACAGATTTCACAGTCGCTGCAAGAATTTCTTTCTAGCATTATGAATAAACTGAAAGAGGAGATGTTTTTCAAATATTACAATTTTGCTTCGCCGAAACGTATCATTTCAGAAAAACAAAGACAAGACGAAAAGAGTAGGTTAATATTAATGCGTTTGTGTGTGTGTGTGTGTGTGTGTGTGTATATATATATATATATATATATATATATATATATATATATGCATGCTTTTAATAGTTTCTTTTGAACAAGAGTCAAATCGGCTTGATTTGATCTTGATTTTTTCACCTTTTTAAAAAGTAACATCTAAAATAAAAACTAAACCTTAGACTTTTCATACCAACTCGATCTTGCGATTGTTTAAAATCACGTGACCACTCTTTTAGCGCGCGTGATCTTCAAATACCCTCAGTGAAAATGCGTAACGAACCATGTCTAGTCCAACATTATAGATTGTGACTATATAAAACCGGTTCCCTTTAGAATGTATGCTAAACTAAAAGGAATAAATATACTGCAGTCATATAAACATTTAGCCGAGTATGATATCCGTGTCGCTTGGACCAGATTTTACAAGCCAAACCTGATTACTAATTAACCAACACAGCTGATAGTTTATAATTGGAGCCTTATTTATTCATTTATTTAACAACGTGGCATCAGCAAAGCTATCTACATGGCGGAAATAGAATAAATAATAAACGTCGTACTGTAAAAGAAGCTATAAGACATTTCGGATTACTACTACTACCACCCAAACATCTAGGTGAAGGATTTTTAATCCAAACTGTAAACTTGCCTGAATAAAACGGTCGTCCGTTCTCTTTAAAAACGGTTTAACGGTCATTGTAGTTTGACAAGGAAGCTCACCTTTTAATAAATAACTACGCGAGTCTCAAACAGCACCTAGTAAAAACGACTCTATCATATCTAGAAAAAAAAAATGTTCCTCTTATCTTGGGATTTATTTTATTTAACTTACTTCCATATCGTTCGACGCATTCCACCAGCAACGTTATTCACTCAAGAGTTCATAAATCGTAGAATTTCTCATTCCTTT
Source organism: Puntigrus tetrazona (assembly GCF_018831695.1). Lineage (NCBI taxonomy): Eukaryota > Metazoa > Chordata > Actinopteri > Cypriniformes > Cyprinidae > Puntigrus > Puntigrus tetrazona. Next base: position 18,551,139 of record NC_056702.1, on the reverse strand, counting down.
AGCTAGAATTCTTTTAAATATGGGATGGTCAGGTGAGGATGAAGAAGTTTTGTCCCCGTCCATTTTTTCGAAATTTTTAAAGACCAGGAGAAAAGCACGAGCTTCGAGTTATAAAAACAGAACTTTGTCCTGGGATTCGCATGCCGTGAGATTGATCTCCACGTACGAAAACCACACGTTGAACAGAAAGACAAGGTTTCTTGTTATCTACAATGCATATAAACATTTTAAAAACAAGTACATACCCCTCTGCTTCCTCCACCGAAACATGTCGCTCTTTTTCCAGGTCAATTTTATTGCCTAAAAAAAAGAAATATTTGCAAAACCGTACATTTTAGTTCGACCGAAATAGTTAAACGGATATGAAGTCAAGTTAGGTTTCTTTAAGAAATACAAATTAGTTTCAAAGCTGCTACAAAGTAAAATTAAATAATCGAACTTTATCGAATACAAGACAAACCCAAACTCTGCTGTATAGCTAATTAATGCTAAATGCTAAAGTCGTTCGTTGTTTTCAAATAAATGAGACCAAACACGTTAATAAATGATGAACGTTACTCACCTACTATACATAAACAGATCTCATTCCCCAACATTTTCCTTAACTCTTTTACCCAGTTCTTCACCTGTAAGGTTCGAAGCGAGAACAAACGGTTACGAATCACATTTACCGCAATCATCTGCGAGCTACGATACCGAGGGGTCGACACGCTCTTAAAAACAAAGCCTACGAAAAACGGGTTTTCCCAGCGATGCCATGAAAAGCGATTTTGGTTCCCCGAAGAACCTTTGAGTGAACAGTTCTTAAAAAGAAATCTAAAAAACGTTTGTTCGTCCACCAAAAAAAAAACGTTCTTTGTTAAACCGTTTATCGTTGCCGATAAAGAGCATTTTTCGTAAAAGCGAAAGTTCGCCCAAAACTGAACCAGATTTCTTACTCTCGAATCATTCCAAACCGGCAAGACCTTTGTTTATCGTCTTCCGAACGCAAATGAAGACATACTCCATGCATTATTTTACCAATGTCCTTACTTGTTTATGTAAGGATCCTTAATTTTCGTTCGAAGATGAACGAAGGTTATCTCGAGGCAAGCTACGGGCAAACCATCCCCTCAGAACGACGGAGAACGCAACGCTCGATTTAACGTTGGTTCTCGTATAATCAGTGCTCGGTTTTGAAAACATTCACCTTCTGAAACGAGTCCTCGTCTGTGACGTCGTACACCAGTATCGCGCCGTTGGAATCTCTGTAGTAGATGGGTCCAAGGGCATGGAAACGCTCCTGACCGGCGGTGTCCTGCGATGAACAAACACACACTCAATATATAAACCTTCGACTGAGACGGGAAATGGGAGACGGGGATTAAAACACACGCCACTGCTGGATAAAGCAGGAAGCAAGCCTTTATAGCAGACCTAGACATGTGGTGCTGGGGTGGAGGGAGGCTAAAAAGAGGCTTTAGACTAGTCTTAGTTAGTCGCGCAATTTTTTTTTATTTCGATTGGCTGTTTAGCCGACTTGGAACCTACCACTATACAAGTATCTTGCATTCTATAGACAACTGACCGGATAAAATCGTGGTAGTGAAGCGTAAATCTGACGATCTTGGAGCATTCTTGCGTTTGACCCGATAAACAACAACTGCCGACAAATTTTAACGCGTTTGAGCGCGAGCAACCGACTTGCACGTAACAAATAATACAGCTACTATGTCATTTGAACATGATATATAGTTCAAATGACGGTCGCTGGGCTCTATTTTCAGGTAATTGTAACAATCGGCTCCATCTAACACGTTTAAAAACGCAAGTCCGGTCCTACTTCGTCATTAAACAAGCGAAACAGGAAGCGAAAGGCCCCGGATTTCTCGATATAGTAAGAAAGCTGACCAACTACTGTTCAGTCTCAGACTTACCCATATAGCCAGATTCACTCGCTTTCCCGTGATGTTGAGCTTTTTCGTGAGAAACGACGCCTGCGAAGAAAAAACACAAATCGGTACACATTTGTAAAAATCGATTCCGTTTACATTTCTCTTTCTAAAATCCTACCGTAACGTAGGATACAAGCGTGAGTAATATTCAGTTCATCAACGTACCCGCTCGTTCTGCGAATCTTAAAATACGTTACATTCCTCGAAATACTATATTTAAGTTTCGCTCTTAACTTAGTTAAGTTTCTGTAACTAATTAACTATTACGAGTCCGTCCCTATTCTAAACATAACCAAACTTTGCATTAAAACGTTAGGTTTATATTACAGACACGTCAAAACAACAAAAAAAATGCTAATAAGCCATTTTGCTTATTTAAGGGGACAGTTCGCGCAAAAAAGTGGAAATTATGTAAGAATTAATTGACCCCCAAGTGATGCTAAACCTTTATACGTATTCCTTTCCTCCTTAAAGAACAAAAATAAAGACATTGGAGGATTTCGAAGCAAAAAGTTTTAGTACGCACTGAAAAAAAGAGAGATACGAGGGTGCTGTAAATATATAATTAAAGATAACAGACCAATCTTCACCGGTAATAGTTTTTAAAAGAATGATTCCTGAAGGATCACGTGACACTCGAGACTGGAGTAATGCTGCTAAAAAAAATTAAAAAATAAATAAAAACATCACACACAAGCACTCTTTCCCTGTCTTATTAGTAAAGTCAGCTTTACTAAGAAACCTTAAACCTTTAAACATCGGCGTACTTTACGATATTTATCACCTCTTTTAATAAAGATGTCACGAAAGCTATAATCATTTAACGGTGTGTGACCTGGATCTTGTTTATTGTGTTATGGCAAAATTACAAAACGTTGAAACGAATGATCCACAAACTAAAGTTCGCTTGAAGTCAGACAACTTTGGATGCATTTAGTGACCGCAGACAATGATTTTAAACACAATAATTTTAAACCAGAAACATAATATCTTGATCGTGAACGATTAGGCAAAATAATGTTGTTTGTAAAAAAAAATGAAAGCACGACATATTAGCCTGTCAAAAATTGCGTAATTAATGTTACCCTACGCAGTATATTATTAACGCTGGAGTTGTTGTTTAGCTATATATCGCCGTATAGGCCCGGGGTCTATCGCTGTAACCAAAACAAAACGGATTCGCGAACAACTGGACGATTTTGAGAGCAAAACAAGCCGATGAATCGCTAAACGACTCTCAAGATGTGGCCTGTTTATTTACACAAACGAGCGCGCGAAGAGCGCGTCGCGTCGCGTGCGCGCGCGTCGTACCCGACTCCCTCACCTGAAGAGTGGTGATGTGTTTGTCGTTGAATTTGTTCTCGCAGTATCGCAACACCAGCGACGTTTTGCCGACGCAGCCCTCCCCGAGCAGCACCACCTTGAACGAGTACGTCTTCCCTCCGGCCGCCGCCATGCTCAAACTCTCGGCCCGACGCAAAAACAAACAAACAAACAAAGCCTGGCCCTTAGCCGATCACAGCGGCCATAGAGATCCGCAGACGAACGCAAACGGCCGCCTTCGCGTGAAGTCCTCGCGCCGAGTCCCCTGTTAAACGCTGCCTGGCTCCCGACGGAGCTCCGCCATCAATCTAATGGCGTTCCGTTCCGTGACGTTCCGGAGAGGGGTCAGGTGATCCGACGACGAACACGCGCGCGTGCTCCGGCAGGGGGGGCTCGGGAGACGACCGTTTATCCGTCCGTTCCTCGGGACGGTTTTATTTCTTATTGTAGACGCGCGTGCTAAAACGTATCGTCTCGTTGTTCATCTGCTCTAAATAAAGCCACACCTAAATCAACGTTCGCCATAAAATGTTTCGCCGAAAGCCCACGGGGTAATCAAAACTCACCGTGATTGGTCTATCCTGGTCCGCGCAGAGAAAACGAACGGGAGCCACGTGATCAGCGCGCAGCGATAATCGCTATTATGATTTAAATAGGCGTTTAAATTAACTTTAATTTTATTTCGAGCGTGGCTTATCGATTACAGTTTGCATAACCACAGTTTTACCACAAATACCACGGTTAAACCATGGCTAGTGTGGCAAAACCATGCTTTGTGGCTTGACTACTGGTTTAACTACTGTTTTAATTTGCAGCTGGTTAATTTTCATAAGGGAATTACAATGTAAAAATAACGATTTCTTTTGTTATTTAACACAATCAGAGATAACACCCAGGCCATCCTGAGCCTCTCCCGTTAAGACGTTTACTTCAATTCTATCAACTATTTTTGTACATTCGATTATATACTATAAACACTTGAATGTTTATAGTATATATTTTTATTTTCTTCTATATTTTTATATTTGCTAGTAGCACATTTTATTTTATTATTATTATTATTATTTTTTTTTTATTATTATTTTTTTTTATGTTGTAGATAATTCTCTTGTTATCGTTATTGTCTTGTTATCGTGTTGCACTGTAGAGTTTTTGTCACTAAAACAAATTCCTCGTATGTGCAAAAATACCTGGCAATAAAGTGATTCTGATTCTGATTCTGAAGTGATAGTAGTTGTTAGAAAGACACCATATAACTCGCCAGTGCTAAAATATAGAAATGAGTCATTTTTGAGACTTTTTGAGCTTGCTATACTATCATGTTCACGAGAGGTCGATAATAGAATGTATTTAACGCAACTGTAACATACTATTTTCCTCAATGTTATACCAAATCTATGACAGCAATTGTCTATCCGCTACATTTTAAACAGTGTGTCAGCAGACAAGGGTTAGCATCTAGCGTCAACGGAAAACAACAAAATGGCTACCGTGTGAACTCTGTTCTGTCAAAGAAAGGTCAGATTTGTCAACGCCGTGAGATTTCAATGAAATACTTAACCATGACTCTCGAATAAGAGCTTCGTATAGAATAACGTACAGTTTGTTGTGTTTGTTTTAATACGGTAACTCATTGATCCAATGTATTTGATTTTTAAAACGACTGCAAATTCGTGTTTTCGTCGACTCCGTCAGCAGAATATATTCGTTAAGATGTTTCGTGTTTGTTGTGGAATTATCTGTTCGCTAACGTGAATGTGTTTTGAAATGCTAAACGTGTCTTGACTGCTGTTTAAGATAAAGCTGAAATGATATATACACACAGTCCAAGGTAAGGGAAGGTTGAAGCGATATAGGTTTAATCGAAATGAACACGTTTTGGAAAAGTAATAACTGCTAATCTAATACGTAGCATTTTTGTTTCAATTGTATACAAATGTTAACTCCCTTTAATAATCCGACCTGCTAAAATAAGACTTTTGCCCGTTATTGTCACGATCGCCGTCCAGAAACGAAGAGCGGTCAAACCATTTCAGATCCAAGATGGATTCGGCTGCAGGACGTAATCACGTAAAAAACATCAGATCTATTTTGGGCCATGCATTTTGGCGGGGATGCTTGTTGCTGCATGGTAAATGTCAGATATCAGATCACCATGGCAACAGCAGAGAGCCGCGCGTTCGCCACGAGACGACACAGCAGTGATACTGACTTGGCAGATTTGACCAGAATAAACAGCATCCCGTACGTCTTCTTAATAGTGCACGAGTGAAACGAGAGGATCTCGCCTTGAGCCTTCAGAAGGTTTCGAGGATGGTGGTGCTTGGGTCGGCGTAGTAGAACAACTCTAACTGTCGACTAAAACTAAAACCTGAACGTTGGAGTCATTTTCCTGATTTTAATTCATTTAATATTGTGTTACTTCGTCTGGTTCAGGAGACCAACATGTCAAAGCGGGAGCTCTTTAATTCTCAACAAAGAGCCCGTGCGACCTTTCCTTTTTCTTTTCTTGATCAAATCTGATCTAGAAAGGCTTTCGAACAAAGAACCAAGTGATGCTGACGATCAAAGGGCCACGTTTCTAGCCTTTTAAGTTTCGTTGGCGCCTTGGGATTAGACATCTGATGGGATCGAGTCTTTTGACAAAAATTCATGAATCAACTCATTTAAAAATGGGAATATTAACGTAGCACTGTGAGAACTGCTAAGCTGCGTATTAAGTTACGTAAAAATGTCACTCGATTGATAGTATTGCGGCTTTATGGAGCAGAGATGTGGGACGACACAGGCAATAAACATGGGCACTACAAAACTTAGTGTACTTCTAATACTGTCTGCTAATAATCGATTATTTAGGATGTGCAGATCCATTCATTTATTGAGTGATTCTTTTTATAGCTACCTTTAAAAACACTGCTCACGTTGGCAAATAAAGCCTATAAATTTTCCAGCTTATGTTTTTCTCCTCCTACTCATTTTCTCTTCGGAGAACTAGCGATTCACGAACCGGTTTATTCGAACCGGTTCTTAAGATTCACTAGAACCGAATCGCAGAGCGTCGAGCGGGAATCACCGGACCAAGCAGAGAACTCTGCTCGTGAGGTTTGAATGTTGCGCAACCTACAACTAAACAGAGAAGAAAAAAAATACACAAAAGCATGCTTTATTTACGTTCTGGTACGGACCGGCGTCCGAATCGGTTCTTTGAATCGAATCGACCAAACGAATCGATTCCCCAAACGGATCCTCTCGGCGCTTGGAGAGACGCGTCGGGGTGTGTGATCCTTAGCAGATGCAGATTTATTGTATTAAACAGCCATCGTTTCGGCTTCTTAACCACAGAGACGCCGCGGCCCCGACTGGTTTCCATAAAGCCACAATGCGTTTGTAGTGCAAGAAGAATCATGTTCGCGGCGTTAGTCCTCGTTTCTTCATTGATGGGGTTGCGCGTCACAGGTGAGGCTAAAAACAATATCGACATCGTCTGTTTGCATAAATTTGTGCATAATTCCTTAATAATTTCCTTTTTTGATATTGCACTTGGTGAACCGGGCGTTTATCTGGCGAGTACGCGGCGTGCTTTTAATAACGCGGGGTGAATGAAATCTGTTTATTATAACTTAATGAACAGAACAGTGAAATATCCTCACCTCTTTTCGACAGGGAAATGTTTATATTTATAAATTAATAACGCACCCAAGGGCAACGATTCCTGAAGCTGTACTGTAGAAACAGTTATTGCACATATTATTTCTATTATTCTATTATAGTATTATTATATCGTCTTATGCCTGTGTATACTGTGTACAGCATTACTGTAATTGATATGATATCGCATTCGGTTACACCGCGTAATTATGGTTATGCTTACATATCTTACTTATCTAGCACTTAACATATTAATTATTTGCAGTAATTATTCAATGAGTCAGAGTCAATATTTTTTCAGAGTCAATGTTTTGTTTATACGTTATACAGGTTTTATTTGTCGTTGACTGATGTTATATTGGAGGCTATTCCATCATCTTTGGGGTCCAACGTTTTAATAAATTGAAAAATATATACGTTTTTTAATGTACAAAATGTTTCTATGGATGTTAAAGGTTCTTCTCGGAACCGTAGATGCCAGTAAAGAATCTTTATTCCAAGGGCATTTATTTCATTTGGTTTCTCAGGTTTCTTATTTTGTTGGCTCCAAGTGTCGTGTTTTATTGAACATCGATATCTGTTTCCTGTATGCGTGATCAATAGGTGCTTTGCGCTGATACTCTTCAGCAAGCGGCAAGACTGGTTTCATTACAATTTCTGATTTTAATACAGATTTTCAAAGTAAGCCGACTGAAACCAGCAATGCTAGCAACGTGCCAAAACAACATAATGTAAAACAGACAGTCAACAGACTGTTCGAGATATTATAAAGTAATATCTAGTCGGTTTGTCTGTATTTCAGGGGGCGTCTTTGCGGACGATGAAGTTTATCGGATACCGCATCGGCGCTTGGCTAATGGATTGACTGGCTCTGCCTACCAACACATGGGTGTTCTCAGTCAGGAAAAGCCTTTGGGATTCAACGGGGAGCTGCTTCAGGTCCAGTCCCGTGGACGGGTGGCTAAGCTGTTTCTAGAATCCCATTTCCAGAGAACTCCGCAGAGGAAATCAGATGCCGGCTTCCTGCAAAGCGTCGACCAGGCGGAGAGCAAGCCTGCATCTGCCCACCATACGGTCGAAATGGTGAGCGCCTGCACGACTTGTGTTTTTTTGGTTGCTTTGAAAAAAACGTAGGATGAATTAATTACGAAATGAAACGGGTTGGATGGCATTTTTGCCAGCGCAAATGTTTTCTTATTTGAAATATTTTTTACTAAGTAGCTTAATGTGACTACTAGGACTAAGAATGCTACCATCAAAAACGGCTAGTTAGACGAGATGTCAATGCTGGCATCGATACTAAGTGGTTGCTAGGCTGTTCGAGAATGTTCGGTTGTTGTTAGGGTAGTTGTTCAGGGGTGCATTTACAACAACGTAACTTGCTGCTTAACTACCGTAACATAGGAGAAATTAACCACTCCCACACTTTGTTTTATCAACGATAAAAATCCAAGTTAGCTCGCATGTCATACTTACAAGAAACTACTCTTTTATCTCAGGTCAACTCTTTTATCCCGGGTCAACTCCGCTAGCTATCTTAGCTATCTTGGCATGAAAGGAGACTACCTTGATTTGCTGTCCCTCTTTCGTAAGTCTTCGCAAGTTTTTTCAGCTGCTTTATTGCGCACCAAGTAAAAAGTAATAAGTGCGACCACCTAAAGTCGCAATGAAATGCGGCAGGTGTATTGGATTACTGAAATGATTAAGAATCGTTTTTGACGCGTTGTTTGTTAATCGGACCTTGAGAGTCACCAGAGAGGATTTTTACTGGAACATTTTTATATTTTAGATATAGATAGTTTAGATATTTTGATGAAACGTTATGATAGAGTAACAATGCATGGTTTTTGTATGGTGGTTAAGGCATTAATAACAGTTTATATGCTTGCTTTATCTTCGATGTTGCGCCTGGCACTGAATATTTGGCAACTGTCTATACATACCAGATTGAATGATGGGAATGTGTTTTATGGTGGAGGGAGATGAACTCTCTCACCCTCAAAGGCAATTACACTAATGCACCTGATGCGAGACCTCTGGAAGCTTCCGCACTCCCACGAGGTGTCCAAAAAAATCAATCACGGCTCGCATATATCACCACTTCAGCGCATGAGAGTCGCGCATTTATTTATTTATTTGCTTTAATGCCGGCGAAGCTTAATACGGGATGTGCTCGGTGCACAAAAGGTCATTGCAATTTGCCTGTCAAAATGAATGCAGGTTTGAGAGCTACTTCAGTGTGGGTGGTAATTAAAGTCAACACCGAATCAACATCAGCCCTGTATATGTCTTGTATGTCCTGCTCTTGTTGACTTTTACTTTGTAGATACTTTGTGTTATTGCTTTCCCTCATTCGGTCATCATGGTTTGCACCTGGGTTTTTTATAGCCATTGAACGTATTCCTACACCTCATGACCGTTTGCTCGAATTATGGGTTTAACTTTCGTTAAGCTGTAACGACATAGTTTGTACCTAAACGGTCCATTTTGGTACCTTAAAGTAAAGTGTACATATTTGAACCTAATAGGTGCAAAATTGTACCTTTGAAAAGTGACAGCTTTATTTCTGTGACTATAGTAAAAGTATAGTAACCATGTTTTTTTTTTTTGATGTATTGATCACTATACCATTTGTTTACCAACAGTTTTACTCCAAATACCGCGGTTAAATTACGATAGGGTAACAAAATGATGGTTAATTCACAGTTTGCCGTAAGTACAGTAAAATTTATTAATTTTACTATAGTTAATTTTTGCCTGAAATTTTCATTAACTTACGTGATACTATTTCGAAGGAATTTCCGTCTTTTGACTGATAATAGGCTAAATTGTATTTACCTGTGAAAACAAAGAAAATTAGATTATGATTTTTAATTGGAAGTGCCACCTACGATCAAAGACATAGAAGGCTTTAAATAAAAAACGAAATATCGAGAAAATCACCTTTAAACTTGTCCAAATGAAGTGCTTAGCAATGCACATTACTAATAAAAAATTATGTTTTTATATATTTATGGTAAAAAAAAAATGCATTTATGAACCACTTTTAATCAGAGTGAAAACAGCACAGAGAAATAACAATTAAAAACCACGTAATAATTTTAGATGCAACTATACGTGCTTTGTCATATATTTAACATTTTTTTGTCATTAATCATAGATTTTTGTTGTTATATTTATATCCCTGACACAATGATTATTTAATAATTGAGAATTTATTACCTTTGAATGAATCTCTTTTTTCATGTAAGTAGCCTATCATTAGTTTGCAGTTTTTTTTGTTGAAAATCATTGTTGCAACTTGTCATTGCAACATTTCATACCAATGTTACTTTGTTAGTGGTATATATTATCAAAAAAATGGTATCTGCTTCAGACCTCATTACCTCAATGTGACAGACACTGTGAAGTTTCTCACAATCAAGTGGATGTTATTGACGTTTAAATGTGGTCATGTGTTTATGTTTAATCTGTCTAAGTCACAGACGATGTGAACGAATCGGTGTCGCCCCTTAGTTTCAATAAGACCTCTTTTCGACAGAGGAGGCAGTTCTGACTTCTGAAAGTAACAGTATTTCATTGTTTTCAACGTTCGGTGATCTTTATCTCGAAAGATTTATGAAATGAGGCCTTTAAAGTCGTGCAAATGTTTAATCCTCAGTTGCGTCACACGGGGTTGTCCCTGTTCTTCTGCCTCTCTCGGTTCCCTTTGTGGTTTGGGAGACGCAGTCAATGAAAGATTTGTTTCAAAAGGTTTCTTGTGATCTTTGATGTCAGTGTTCCTCTAACTTCTGATGGTGTAGCTTCTGCTCGCACCACCAGAGTGCACTCTCCCCGGTTTTGTCCCATATGTAGTCTTGTGTAGACATGAAGCAGTCAGTAGCATACTTACTGCGAAGTCTTGTCAGTCTAGCTGTACTCAAGTACATCCATTTCAATGGATTTTAAGTTTTGGTACATTTCTCAGGTCAGAATCGAAGTTCTCAAAACTACCTGACCCTCTTGCAATCAAACTCCCACATACGCTGAGGTAACCTACAAAAATTACAGCGTAGAAATAAATAAATTTGTACTTTTGAAAAGACGTATGGCATACATAAGAAGTGAAGCCTTGTGCGTTTTAGTACTGTAGCTGTAATCCAAACTGTAGTCATAAAAAGATCAATAGATTGACGGATGGATGGATAGATAGATTAGAAATCAAACTGCTTATTTGGGTTCGGTTGTAAAAGATATACTTCACGCGCCATTCTTCGTGGTTTTAGGAGGAGAATGATGACATCGAGCTGTATGTGTCGTCTGTTGGAGCATCAGAACCTGTGGCTCACGAGGAAATGATCCGGTTGCTCAACATCAACACGCTTCACCACAGCCCTGGGCTGCCTGCCACCACTGAAGCGTCCACTGAGGTTTGTGTCTCTTACGGCCTTATGGTAAAGTTACAGTCAGCTGTAAAAATGGCATAACACACTCTCGTCGCGCAGGATAGCATTAGGTGACTAAAAATGGTAGCAGAGTAACAGTCCCGCCTCCTACGTATTGACCTTTTCTGGCAAAGCGGTCCGATTTGCATCAGTGGGCCGCAATGAGAGCCATCATAAGCTTGATCTATTCGTGCTGTATGTCCAGAGTCTAGGATTTTCCATCATCTGAATTGATTCACTCTATCATTTGTATCGTCTGAACCCCTTTTGAAGATTAATAATAAATCAAAAAGACCTTAAGACTTTTAAGAGGTTAAAGTGTTTTTATTTATCGCATTTTAATTTGTGCTGCTGATGTCTTGTTTTCTTTACAATATAACATAAACCCAAATCTAGAGAAGATCCCCTTCGAAATTGGCCAAATTAAGTTCAATGCACATTACTAATAAAAAATTAAGTTATTAATCGATAGCTCTTTGAAATTCGACAAACGGATCAACACTGTGGTCAAATCTCATTTCTTTCGTCTAAAATCAATCGCTAAGGTTAAACCATTTCTGTCCTCCAGTGATTTCGAAAGGCTTTTATCTTTGTAAGACTGATTATTGTAATTCACTGCATGTGGGTGTTGGTCAAGCGTTGTTATATCATCTTCAATTGGTTCAACATGCGGCTGCTGGGGTTTTAACAGGTATTCCTAAAAAAAACTGCATGTATAACCGATTTTAGCCTCACTTCAGTAGTTGCCAGAATTGACTTTAAATGACTAATTGTTGTATTTCACGCATTGCATAACATGGCCCCAACTTACTTACATAAACATACATTCACGGTACGAAATTTACAAAATCTCTTCATGGACTGTGACCTTCACTTAATATAGTAAGGATTTTTGGCATTAAAAGAAAAATCGATAACGTTACAGAAGGTTATAGTGAGAGGTTATAAAAATATAATGAATGTTGAATAAAATGAAAGATTACGTATTTAATCTAAAGGGTATAATGCTTTTTAGCACATCGTAATGCACTATATAGCATACTGCTGATGTTTTGATGTTTTTAATATTATTAATTACACAATTATTGTAGTGTTTATCCATTTTTAAAATTGTACTTTTTTGCAGTAACGAACAGTACGATTATTAACGTAGTCTCTGCATTAATATCACACAACTAAAGTTAACTGAATATAGCACATTATCTCACAGGACTCAAGTACAGGTGCGTTTGTGTTACAGGACGTTTCATCCAGTGTGTGCGCGTGTGGGCAGATTGAGGGGTGGAGTCAGCTTCTGTCTAGTCCAATGTCAATGTCTTCCTTAAGATCGCACTTGTTGATCCTTGTATCACTTTTACTTAAGCACGCTATAAATGTATATGCCTGATGTAGCGCCGCAGATCTGCTTGACACTGTTGGATTCCAAGACCGTTAATGTGCTTGTCTTCTTTCTGGCTTTGAGCAGAAGACTGTTTTCAAAGATCACCATGAGAAGAACGGCATTTGGGGTAAAGACGGCTTCTATGTGCTGGTTATCTGCCTCACAATATTCATCATCGTTTTCACCTGTTTAATGGTATGTATCTCTCACAGTCTTTTACCATACGCTTGATTTTTGCGGTATGTGATGCTACGTGGGAAGATGCAACCCTCGAAAAGAATATTTGAGCAGTTTGAGTTAGTGAAATGAAGTTGTCGCTTGTTTCGTTGATTTATCAACTTTGCTTCAGAAGCTTCTTCTAAAATTCCTTCAGAGAAACACTAATTGATTCTAAGATTCTAAGGAGACATATTTTAGTTCGTATTGAGATGCTTGACTTCTGATGTGGGAATACTGGAATATTATTACTATTATTATATATTTAAAAAAATAAACTTCTGACAATACAAAAATATGCTTTACACTAATAAAATAAAATAATTAATTATTGAAACTTCATAAGATGATTTAAAATTTTGCTTTAAATCAACTTCCTTTGCTTTTTCTATATTGTCATTATTCAACTCAAGCCACTTCAGTGTTTGGTTCCCGGTTTGCTCTCCTCTTTTATCTCGGTGCTGTCTTATAGAAGACACTGAGATATTAAAGAGACGGTTGAAATATTCGATAGTACTTCCTGTTTAATGCTTTTCTCAGCAGAAACCCTTGTGAAGTAAACGGCAAAAAGTCTGTACGCACTGAAGACGCTTGGGTTGTATTATACTGTGAGTAATTGTGAGAAAGACCCGAACAGATGCAGAGACACAGGATATGATACAGAAAGAGTCATTGCAAAACGGATGTATTGTGGCAGAGGAAGTCGCATGGTTTCCTCTAGTGGTTCAGCATTTTAAAGGGATCAGCGCTGCCATCTTGACAGTACCTGACTCTGACCTCCTATTGGTCGACTTTTGCTCTTAACGTTTAAGTCTGGCTTAAGTCCGGTAATGACATCATCGAGCGTCCTTAGAGCACCCATGGTCTCGGGCGCTGATGGACTGAAGGGCTTAAGGAGTAATTACCACGTTGAGCCGCTCACAACGACAGGACCGTTGAAGCATCATTAGCATTGCGATACAGTATATATAAATATACTGTATACACTAACTAAAATATCAGGCTTCAGATGCTTACTCATGTTTTTCCCTACCCAGCAGAGTAGTATTTCATTTATAAAACTGATTAGAAACATACTTCAAACAGAAAATAAAATTTAAGCTCATGTATTTTTATTGTATTTGGTTTTTTAAATTTTACTTTTATTTTATTTTATATAAAAATGTTGGTTCACCCTAAAATGAAAATGCTGTCATTAATTACTCACACTCATGTCAAGACCTTCCTTTATTTTCAGAACATAAATTAAGATATTTTTGGTGGAAGCTGAGAGCTTTCTGAACCTTCCGAAGTCCAGAAACATCGGTAAAACAGTCCATATTACATCAATGGCTCAATTTCAATTTTGTGAAGCTATGAAAATATTTTTGTGCGCAAAAAAAAACATCTTCCACCATCTTCCACCATCTTCCAGTATTACAATGCATATGCACTCTTTACCCTAACTGTAAACATTACCCCCAGTCCATTGCTCCCACCAATGATGCCGATTGCGTTGGATACTTTCCTAAATGGTGAAAAACGTAAGTCGGAGGATACTTGTTTGTAATTTTTGTTTTCTTAGCTCACGAAACGTTTTCTCGTAGCTTCGCAAAATTGAAGTTTGAGCCTCTAATGTCACTTGGACTACTTTACCGATCTCCTTTTCTTAACCCGGGAAAAATTCAGTTGCATTGCTGCTTATGGAGGGCTCTTAGATTCTGCAAAAACTATACAAAAATAAATGATGGTCTTACGTAATTAATGACAAAATTTTCGGTAACACTTTCTATAAAGCCTTTATGTATAAGGAATTATAAGGGTATTCTTAAGGCTTTATAATGAATGAATAATGCCTTATAAATAACTAATAATATAATCTCATGAATATGAATAAGTTTTAATGTGTCGTAATATTTACTCATTTGAGCTTTTAAGATATATAAGCTAGTAACATGTATGCTAATGAACAAACAATACATAGAAGTGTTACATTATTACATTATTTGTGCACATAATAAATGATTTACACGGGTATAAAATTGAGAGCTAAGCTGTAGAATATGGTTAAGAGCAGAAATGTTAGTAACAGCAGTAAGGCGGTTGAGGTTAAGCAAAAAAACATTTTGAGGCAAGTAGCGATGAGGAAGTGTTGTGTAGTTCAGATAGCATGATGAAATGTCCTACGAGGTCTTAACAGTCAACTGTGGATTACAGGAAACTTTACCTATACTGACGTGAATCTGCTAGAAGATGAATCATATTATATGGTAATGATTTAAAATATGTATACATAGTTTGGAGCACAAGTTAATATTTTTAATTTATTTGAAAGCAGCTCATCAAAGCTGAAGTCATCAGTGTCACAGGATTCTTCAGAAGTCATTCAGTACGCTTATTTGGTGAATTATTAAAAATTACGTTTTTATTAATATAATCAAAGAAAACATTTGTTAAATATCAAAAACAACGTTTTCTTTGATGATATAATAAAAACTTAATTTTAAATAAATAATTCACTTATTCGAAACTGATCTTTTGCAACATTATAAATATATTTACTGTCACTTTTGATAAATTTGATAAATTTTTTCCTTATTTTAATATTTATTTAATATTTCCTTAGATAAAAGTTTATTTTACCCCCATGCCTAAATCTTAGCTACTAGAATAGTGATATATCAGGGTTTCCAACAAATTATTATGCAGCACTATTATTCTTAACATTTATAATAAAAAGTAAATGTTTCTTGAGCAGCAAACCAGCATACAATATTAGTATGCTTTATTAAAGATGATGTGACACTGAAGACTGGATTAATAAATTATTGAAATTAATAATTGAATAAAAGTCAATTATGTGTGAATTTAATGAATTAAGCAATGTAATTCATTAATTTATAATGTATTAAGTGCATTTGAATAAAATAAATAAATAGAATTAGCAGTTTATCTCGCTGTGTGTGTTTGAATCTAATGTTTAAAATGAATTTATTTAAAAAATATTAAATTAAGCCCACCCCACCAGTAATAATAATAATAAATACAAAATAAAGACATTTTCATAACATCTTGTTGCAAAACAACAACAAATAAATAAATAAAGGACAATCGTCATTTATGAGAGTTATAAAAAAGTTTTAATAATTTGTACAATGTAATTTCCTTCCTTTCCTCAGGTGCTTTACCGAATAAAGGAGAAGGAATTCTTGGATCATCAGCTAAAAGACCCGTCCCAGCCTATCCGGGACGTGCAGCTGGCACCCATCCCTGTTCATGGTGCTCAGCCCCCTCTGACCCTCAAGAACAGTATGGTCCAGGCCAACCAGACGTCCAAACCCAGTGCCGCCCATTCTACCAGCAGCACTAGCGCCCCGTCCTGTAACATCAACATCCATCAGACCCATTCCATCGTGACAACGTCAGAGCCTCAGTGCCCACCTGGCCACTCTGTGGCTGAGCTCAAACCCACTGTGTCCTCCACGCATTCACCCTTCAGGATGAAGCCGGTTGCAGGCCTGCAGGAACGGTAAGCCTTTCTATTATGCGCTCGAGGGCGTTCGAAAACAATGCTGACTGATACGGAGAATAAGTCACTTGGGAGTGGACTTTGTGGTTTAGAACTTTTCAGATGGGTTTCATTCTCAAACAGATATGTTGTGCATCAAAGGAAGTCGAGAGTGTAAAAAGAAGAAAAAAGCTAAAAGATATTTAGAAGAATCTGCTTTTTTAAGGCGCGCTGTGAGAGGATTGATTCTGTTACTGACTCTTGTGTGCTGTAACTAAATGAAATCTCCCAGGATGGAAAATAAGACTTCAGGCATCTTAGCTTGTCAAGATTTTAATGACATAACCAAGCCAGGTACACCTTATGACAGGGCTTCTCGCTCTGGCTTTATCTAGATCCATTTTCCTGTAGAGTTTAGCTCCAGCCTATCAAACTCACCTGCTCCCGGAAGTGAAAAATCGCTGCCTTCGGAAGATGCATTCCATAGTTGGAAGGCATCGAGTCACGTCTGAATCCAATGTCAGCTTCACTTCCTTTTTGCTGAGTTGCCTTCATAGACATTTGCTACCTTTGATATCCCAAAATCCTAAAGATAGCATCTGAATTTTGTGTTTGTGTGCAAATGTATGCTTCCGACCATCTATTTTCCACTTTACTTGAGCAAGAAATTAGTACTGTAGGAATTAAATATTCACTTAGCTATCACCAAATCTCACTGATGCTGCAGAAGCAATCCCATAATCAGTTTTGTGAGGCGTCTTTATGCGCAGATCATTTCCTCATAAGGCAGCGACGTAACAAGTAAACAGCCTAGACTTTCAGGTGTGGCCAATTAATCCTGGAGACCTTGATTAACTTGTTCAGGTGTGTTGAGTTCAGGGTTGGAGCTAAAGTCTCTCTATGGCCAGATTTGAGAACCCCAGCTTTATTTATCATCATAAAATGTTTCTGTTCAGCCAATTTATCTTCAAACCATACTGCCAAAAAAGTAAAAACTCAATTTGATTAGTCAAATCATTCTTAAATAATGCAGGATTTGAAAATGGAAAAATCTCAACAGTGCTTAGCTGTATTAAACAAATCCTGGTTTATGTCTTGATAAACAAGCTGAGGGTACTTGCACAGTTAGTGGACACTGCCACCTAGAGGAAATATGAAAATGACTTCTTATGCTTAGAAGTTTATCTTGTTTGATTTAGCCCCAGTTTCAAAGTCAATGTCAAAACTGTTTTAACTAAAAAAAATCTTAAAATATGTCTATGCCTTTGTTTTTTTTGTCACCTTCTGTTCACCACTTGTTAAAACAACTAAATCCTAAAGGAATATTCCCCAAAGCCCCTTTTTCATGGCAAAAGGTTGACGGTTTATGTTTGTAATAGTATTTGTACCATTCAAGAATTTCGAATCTCTGTGATAGTTTCTATTTTTATTTTAGCAGGGAGTTATTTTGCTCTTTGGCTATTTTACCACAAAATACTGTGTTTTACAGACACACCAGTACAAAACCTGGTATGCGTTTTTGGCACCACGGGGTATAACTTTGTGCATAGAAGATTGAGGTGAAAATTAGAATTAAACGTAAAATTATAGCTGTTGTTACGATATTCCCCGTTATTCTGAGAGCCATGTTACCAATTATGCCATTGTTGGCGGAACATTGTTGAAAACCTACTTTCTCAAACTCCACTTAGACCATTGGTCCTAATTTATGAGTTTGCAAGTTACGGGTTTTATTTCGCCAGACCAAATTTTCATTATTTAACAAACTAATGAGTTGGCTGACATGTTGGAAAAACTATATCTCTGCAATGCGTGTTAACACAAAACTTTGTTTAAGTAATTGTCTCCCTACATTGACACTATTGACATCTACTGGTGACCCACACTGAAACATCAGCAGCGCCGCTAAAAGTAATAAGAAATTAGATCACATTACAAATGGTTGTATTTATAGGTTATTTTTTTTATGGTAACACAATGCTGCATCAGGAGCTGAGGCTATGACGTGACGTGTGCAATCACGCTAACCTTTGTGCAGATGAGGAGACCACAAATAGGCAACTGCATCATTGTTTTCTCAGACTCTTAGTCTTCAAGAAGACTCTTTTCTGTGTTTCAGTGTTTCTCTTTTTCTCAGTTTCTGTGGGAAAAGAGTAGGAGACCGGATGCCTCTTTTCTCATAAATGTTTTTAGCCAGTTAGAGAGTTCAAAACTTCTTTCTTTTAACCTGGCCTTACCACCTTGCACCTTCAGAAAGTACAGGGATGAAGCCTTGGCTGTCTTGCTTAAAGGCGGTATAGTTCAAATGTTTAGCTGTCTAATACACTGTGTCAAATTGAAATGGCAGTGAAAGTAAACCTTCAAAGATTCATTCTTCCACACTTACCCGACTGTGTTTTGTACATTTTTTTCACATATTCATGTCTGTGTTCTCACGCAGACGTGGATCTAATGTGTCGCTGGTTCTGGACATGAGTGCTTTGGGTTCAGTGGAGCCTTTGAGTAGTGGGGTCGTGACCCCACGTGAGCGTGTAACTCAGGAATACCTGCAGTCAGCTGGTCGGGTCCTCTCACGGCAACAGCTTCGTGACGTCACACTGAACACACAGATGTTACATGCAGAGTTTGCCGTAAGTAACACGCCAGTGCACCCCTAAGTTAAGTTCAGCATTAATGTGTTTGAGGTTGCCTTTACTTAATCACAGATATTAGTTGGGGTTCAGTTAGACACGTTTTAGTGCTTATCATGACAGTTTGACAATTTCCATTGTACTTCCATTAATCATTTTTTATCCACAGGAAATTCCAATGAACTTCGTGGATCAGAAAGAACTGGATATCCCAAATCATGGATCAAAAAATAGATACAAGACCATTTTGCCAAGTTAGTATCAGAATTTCCAATGAATAGCATTTAAATACATATATATATATATATATATATATATATATATACATATATATATATATATATATATATATATATATATATATATATATATATATATACAGAAATGATCATAAAATTCACATTTAATTTCAGATCCACATTCCAGAGTTATTCTGAAGACTAAGAACTCAAACGACCTCTTCAGCAGTTACATTAATGCCAACTACATAAGAGTAAGTTAAGCTTTCAGTGACACACTCACAAATTCCTCAATAGCCCATGACCTTTATGAGGAAACCTAACTTAAATCTATGACCATCTATAAGAAGAGTTTAGTTTCATCTCAAAATTACCTGAGTATACAAAAGAGTCTTGCTGGTCTAACCAAGTTTGGCTCTGTTATGCCATGAAATATGTTTAAATTGAACACGTGTTCTATCCAGGGCTATCTTAGAGATGAGAGAGCATTCATTGCCACTCAGGGTCCAATGATCAACACGGTGAACGACTTCTGGCAAATGGCCTGGCAAGAGGACTGCCCTGTCATCGTCATGATTACAAAACTGAAAGAGAAAAATGAAGTAATTTTCAATACAAATATCTATAATGTTATTAAATAGACTGTGGATGTGACAAACATTGTTTTACTTTTTTCAGAAATGTGTTCTGTACTGGCCTGAGAAGAGGGGGATCTATGGAAGGGTGGAGGTCTTTGTTAATAATGTGAAGGAATGTGACCACTATATAATCCGCTCCCTAATACTAAAGGTATTTGCATTTTTATAAAAATGTGGTAACACTTTATTTTAAGGTGTCCATAATACAGAGTAATTACCTAGTAAGTACTTAATAGTAGCGGTTGTACTTACATAAAACAAAATGTACATATTAAGTAACTAAGTTATGAAACTTACACTTTTAATTATGTAGATGTAATAGATGTTTTATCAGGCACACGCCTGGCCCTAAGTTAACGTCCGGTCTATGTTTGTTTATCGGTCTAGTTAGTGCCGCCAACTACAAACGTAGCTAATGATGATTTAGTAAAGTTGGTCTCAAGTTATTGTGCTGTAGGATGTGTTTCCCATACATTCATTTATTTGTGGCGCAATATCAAAACTTTGTTGAATTAACATGAGGACGTAATAACTTAGTTACATGACAAGGACATTTTATTTCATGCAAGTACAATGTCTAATACTAAATACCTAATTATTTAATTAATCTGTATTATGACACCTTAAAATAAAGTGTTACCAAAAAGGTTATTTATTCACTTTGGCAGACACTTCTATCCAAAGGGACTAAAACAAGTAGAATTGGTTAATCTTAATAAAAATACAATTGTCAGGTACTATATTGGAGTAAATGTTTTTGTCTCTCCAGCAAGGAGGCCAGAGTCGTAAAGTGCAGCACTACTGGTATACTTCATGGCCGGACCATAAGACCCCAGAGAGCGCTGGACCCCTGCTGCAGTTAGTGAATGATGTTGAGGAGGACCGGAGAGGCTTTACATCCTGTGGACCGGTTATTGTGCATTGCAGGTAAAGGAGCTTACCAGCAAAATATTATCTACCAGTTAACACTTTTCTACCATTACGCGACATGCATAGTATTGTCCATATAATATAGTAAATAATAGTCATGATTCAGTTAAAATAAAAATATAAAAGCAATCATTAACCATTGAAATTAACTTTTCTTTGAACTTTTGTAGTGCTGGAATTGGTCGGACGGGGTGTTTCATAGCCACAACAATCGGCTGTCGTCAGTTGGAGCTGGAGGGAGTTGTGGATGTGTTGGGAATTGTGTGCCAACTTCGGACAGACAGGTACAACAAATGCTTGAGATGAAAATGCATTTTTTCATCTTGATTTTTCTCCTCTTTAGTTAAAAAATGTTGTCTATTTGGCAAGGTTTGTACAGCACAGTGGTCAGTTACGGTTGTTTTTATTGTACTTAATAATAAAATATATAAAATATAAAATTTTGATTTGAAAGTACTAGGATAGTTCATCCAAAAGCAAACATACTTTCATCATTTACTCTGCCTATAATGTTGTTCCAAACCTGTATGAAGTTCTTTCTTCTGCTGAACAAGAAGAATATGTGAGTAACCAAACATGTTCTGGTCCTCACTGATTTCCGTTGTGTATTGTCCTATGGAAGTCACCCGGGCCCAGCAACTGTTTGGTTACCCACATTTAAAATATCTAGTAACAGAAAACAGGTGTCTAATATGAAACCTGATATTACACCTCACACCTGACGTAACACCCTGATTGGAGGATTGGCTGACCAAATACAAGCTATTGTAAGGATGAAGAATGAGTCTGGTGGAGCTAAAGAGAGTGAAGGGTTAGGGAGAAGGGAGAGCAGGAGGAGGTCTGGAAGACTGGTAAAATCAAAGTGACAGTGGACCAAGGAAAAGCTAAAGGAACAAGGGAGCCTGAGGGATAACAGACCAAAGTAGAGCAGAGGGAGCGATGAGCTTGCGTGTTGACAGATTCAACAAAGTCATGGGCTCCAGGAGCTGGAGGTGGACCAGCACTGAGTGCTAAGAACCAGGAAGCTCAGGGTGGAGTGGGTGTGCTAGATGGAGCCAGATAATAATGAGAAGTTGAGATGGAGAGAAACACTGGCGAAAAGGAGCCAAGAAGTGGAACCGGCGAAGACAAAGGAACAAGGGAGCCAGGGCCAAACCTTGGAGATTGAAACATGGACAGGAAAACACTACAGACAATCCAGCTCTATAAAATTCAGCCCCAGGATGCACTTGCCGGCAGCCTTTTGCTGTGGGTTCTTGGTTTGTGGTGGGCATAGACTTTGACTCTGGGTCCGTAGGTGGCGTAGGCTCTGCCCTTGGAAGGATTGGAGTAGACAGTTGGACTTGGAAAGTTGTTGGATAGTCTCAGACATGGTTAGTTTCTATATTCTCCATGACAAAATAGATCATAGTTGGTTTATTGTACTGGGCTACTGTGATTATGTCCCGTCCCAGTGAGAGGGAAGCGTACATGTAGTTGTTGAATTCCTGTGAATGTGTCTACCCCTAAATACTTGATGGAATAAGTAAAAAAGATATCTTTCATATATCATTCCAGGGGGTAGCCAATCTTATGGAGGTTTAATAGTTAGTCCCTAACTAGGCTAAACACATACATTTAGTCCTGGTTACACAAGCAGGGCTTAAGCTTTGCAGCTCAGTCATGCAATTTAATCTGTTGATTCATGTTTGGAAGAAAATCTGGTTACACTTTATTTTAATAGTAACTTTGCAACTACATGTCTACTATATGTCAGCTAATTCTCATTCATTTGCAACTACATATCTACTAACTCTCAGAGTAGACTGTAAGTGTAGGTTGAGGTCAATAGAATAAGTTGAAATATACTCGCAAAGTTTCTTATAGTAAATATGTTGTATGTTTTGGGCCCATCAAAATAAAGAGTTTTCAGATATTAAGCAGGCAGTCTACTAATACTCTAATGAATACTAGTTAACATGCAGTTGTTAAGATAGTTACTGTTAGTAGAATGTCTAAAGTGGACTCTCCAAATAAAGTGTCCAAAAATCCCATAAAAACATCCTTTTTTTCAACAGATAAATATATAACAAGATTTTCTTCAAAATTCCCATTTTAACTGTGATTGTTGTTGCAAGGCTTGACCGTAATCATGTGGTATATTTTTCCACAGGGGCGGTATGATCCAAACGGAGGAACAATATGAATTTGTGCACCATGCCTTGAGTCTCTACGAAAGCCGCCTCCCTACAGAGCCTGGACAATAAACAGTTAGAGGAGCTTCAATTTTCGTACCAAGAGATCTGCTATTGCCATGCGTTTTCAGATTCAGGAGAGAAGGCAGTGGATAATGTTTGCGAAGATGGATCTTTGTGGAATTTTGTTATGTGAGTGTCAAGGCAAGGGTTGCACACATCATGACTCAATGTTTGCCGGAAGCCGTTATTGCCGGGAAATGCATTTCGTCATGACTTTTCAATAGCCTCTGCCATGCTTTTTAAGGCCACTAGTGTTAAAAGAACATGCCACTTTTTTGAAAATAGGCTCAATCTCCAACTCCCCCGGAGTTAAAAAGTCGAGACTTACTGTTTTTGAATCCACTCGATTTCCGAATCTGGCGAAAGCACTTTCAACAGTGTTTAGCATAGATCACTGAATCTGTTTAAACAAGATGCGTCTGGTCTAATCAGATTCAATGATCTATGCTAAGCTATGCTAAAAGTGTTATCGCCGGACCCGGAGATTGGCTGAATGGATTAAAAAAACTCAACTTTTCAAATGGAGCTGGAGAAATAGTATTCATTTAAGTGTCATTGTACAAGGTCTAGTTCCACTAAATAGCGCTTTTTTAACAGTACACACAGCTTAAAGCCTTTCATTTAGCTTTCTCTTTATTTTATCTGAATATAGCCTTGAAAACACGAACTGGGCATTTTGAAAATTCTGAATTGTCTCCATGATGCAGTATAAATGAGGCGTTAAAATTCTGTGTATCATAGTATGATCATCGGATGTTTCGTTAGAACACATATTTGTTTTTTTTCACTTTTGTACTTATTGGTTAATGATTTCTAGGCATATTTTAGAATTTTGAAAATATTCAGACTGTGTCTCCCGTGTTGCTGCTACTGAATCTACAGTACCGCAAATTAAATGTTTTGTTTGCTCTGAGGTTCGCAAATTGAATGTTATGAGAGAGAAGGACTGGATGCCTCAGAATTTCTATTGCGTTGGAGTTGCTGAATGCACATAACGACAAACCAACAGCAAACCCAGAACAAATGACTTTTATGAGTGGATTCCAACTGATACATATGGAATTTATGATCATTTGAATTGTTCTAGAGACTCAATAAATCGGTCAATGGTTCGTGAATTACTAAACAGATCAGAGTATAAATATCCAACCTAAAGAAATACCATCACAACATATTTGGGAAAGAAATATGTAATTATTTAAAATAACAAAAATTTTATAGAGTGTATAGAAATAAAATAATTCCAAAATATTAATAATAATACAGTTTTAGTGTGAAGGTTCATGTATTCTGGGACCACAAGGGTTTTGCTGCTAATACTCCAATTGTTTATGGCTTTAGGAATTAAATATGTTGTATGAAAGTGAATATTTCTAATGCATTTGTTTTCTATCGTATTTATTATTATAAAATCTATTGTTATTATTACATGATACTTTTATATACTATGGTTATTGTTAATGTGCACTGTTACGCTATATATTTTCCACTGTGTGGGCTCAATGTTAGGCAGTCAGTGACTTTCCTATTTATGCTTAATGATGAGTGATGTGAGTTGAATTCTGTAAATAATAACAATCTATCATATCCACAATAGTAATATTATCAACTGCACATACGGATGCCTCAGACAGTGAGGGTAGCAGCATAAGCAACCCAAACTGATGATCTGAGCTGTTTTTATATGATACTTTGGTTGTGGTAGAACCGATTAGTTATGTGTATTGGTACAGTACGTATATTAGAAATGCGTAACATGGTCCCAATAAAAACTTTAAAAGTTATTGATTAATGCTATACAGTTCTTTGTATTTACATTGTGTGTATGGTCCTATAACAATGTTAAACCATCACCTAAAGCCATAATATCTCATGTTTACATTTTTGCCACCGCAAGTTCATCCAATATGCTTATTCTGTTATTAACCTCTGTCGTGTGAAAATGTGTTTTTGTAAAGTGTAACTTTGCCTAGTCGGAAAGCAAAGTACAGGAATTATGATTCTGACTTTATGGTCATTACTGCCAATAAATCAACATGAGTTGTCATGTCTGAGTTTAATTATTTCTGTTCTAACACTTTTATTTTGATGTACTTTTCGTATAGTACAGTTGTGTGTGTGTGTGTATGTGAAATTAAGTGTGATATCGCAGTTGTGAACAGTTTGTTTGGCCGAGACAATTTGTGAGGTTGACTGAACAACCTAGGCTTAAGTAAAAGTTTAGAGCAAGAAGGTAGAACGTAACAACATTATGTTATAAATATATTCCATGTCCAGAATCGCTGAAGTTCAGACTGATGCTCTTACAGTTTATGGACTCAATCTGTATAGTCAGAGATTGATAACTGGACATCTGATAAATGTCAGTTTGACAGCGATATTATACAGTACTACATACAATACATCAGACATCATGTCCACACAAAAGAGAGAAGCGCAGATGAATGTTAATGATCAGTGTGGCAGTCTCTGAGAAGACCAGCTCAAAAGGTGAATGCCAACAGACCGTTTGAAATACATGTGATGCTGTCCTACGGTGGAGATTAGCTTGATGCTGGTATCTCTGGGAGGTCTGAAGAAGGGAATTCCTAACTTTCCTCCAGGTCTGCCGACAGCGTTGGACAAAGCGCTGGGCCGAGGGAACACCGACCTGAGATTCCTCCTCTGGGAACAATGGAGGGGTATACCGAACTGGCATTCAAAGGCATACTCAGCCCATATGATGTAGGTGGCCCAAGAGGTGGGGTTATTGGCTGACATACAGCACAGGAAATCTCCAGATCCTGATTTATTTATTTATTCGTTTGGCCATTAGATTCTGGATGGAATCCAGACGATAGACTGATGGTGGCCCCAATCAGCTTGCAGAAGGCTCCCCAAAACCTGGACGAGAACTGGGTCCCTCGATCTGAAACAACATCCAGGGGAATTCCAAACACTCGGAAGACATGGACCATGAGGAGTTCGGCCATCTCTTTGGCCAATGGCAATTTGGGCAGGGGAATGAACCGTGCAGCCTTAGAGAACCGGTCCACAACCACCAGGATGACCGTGTTTCCCTGGGATGGAGGGAGTCTTGTGACAAAATCCAGAGAAAGATGTGACCATGGTCTACGGGGAATGGGTAAGGGATGGAGCAGCCCCTGAGGTCGTTGATGCATAGACTTTCCCTGGCTGCACACAGGGCAGGCCTCTACATAGATCCTTACATCCCTCTTGATGGATGGCCACCAAAACCGCCGTTGGAGGAAGTCAAGAGTGCGAGCTGTCCCTGGATGGCATGTTAAGGGAGACTCATGACCCCACTGCAAGACCCGGCCTCGGACAGAATGAGGAACATACAGGCGTCGCACGGGACCTCCTCCTGGATCTGGTTCTTGGGCATGAGCCTCTCGCACCACTCTTACCAGGTCCCACTGAAGGGGAGCAACAATCCTAGACCTCGGAATAATCGATGTCAGAGGCTTCTCCTGTGTCTCGGGAGAGTAGACTCGGGACAGGGCATCTGGCTTGATGTTCTTGGTGCCAGGTCTGTAAGACAGAAAAAACTGAAAACGATTAAAAAACAGACCATCGGGCTTGCCGAGGGTTCAGCCACTTAGCCTGCTGGAGATACTCCAGGTTCTTGTGGTCAGACAGAACCTGAAAAGGATGCTGAGTACCCTCAAGCCAGTGGCGCCATTCCTCCAGGGTGAGTTTAACTGCGAGCAATTCTCTATCCCCCACGTGGTAGTTGCTCTCAGCAGCGGACAAGCGATGGGACATGAATGCACCAGGGTGTAACTTCCCATCCTTACCCCTTTGTGATAGAATGGCCCCTACGCCCACCTCAGATGCATCCACCTCCACCACAAAAGATATCTCCGGATCAGGGATAGAGAGGATGGGAGCAAAAGTAAAGCAGTGCTTGAGATTCTTGAAAGCCTCTCCTGCCTCTGGACCCCAGTAAAACTTGACTCCTCCTCCCTTGGTCAGTGCCGTCAGGGGGGCCACTGCAGAACTAAAGTTTTTAATAAACTTCCTATAAAAATTTGCAAAGCCAATAAAACGTTGTACCTCCTTGACTGTGGTGGGAATAGGCCAGTTGAGGACAGCTTTAACCCTCTTGGGGTCCATTTCCACATGGCTAGGGGTGATGATGAACCCGAGAAATTGAGCCTGGGTGACATGAAACATTTTTCGGGTCTTACATAGAGATGGTTATCAAGAAGTCTCTGGAGAACAATACTGACATGCCCCTCATGCTCTTCCAACAAGCTAGAAAAAAATTAATCTATCATCAAGATATACAAAGACAAATTTATCAAGCATGTCCCGAACAACATCATTTATCAGTGCTTGGAAAATGGCTGGTGCATTGGTGAGGCCGAAGGGCATTACCAGATACTCATAATGTCCTGTGGGAGTGTTAAAGGCCGTCTTCCATTCATCCCCTGCCGGATCCTCACAAGATGGTAAGCATTACGAAGATCCAGTTTAGTAAAAACGGAAGCCTCTTGTAGTAGCTCGAAGGCAGTGGCCATGAGAGGAAGAGGATATCGATTCGGACTGTGATCTTGTTGAGTCCCCGGTAATCAATGCGGCCTAAGACCCCATCTTTCTTCCCTACAAAAAAATCCCGCTCCAGCTGGGGAAGTAGAAGTACGAATGAGGCCGGCTGCCAAGGACTCCTTAATGTAGGTATCCATAGCTTTGCGCTCAGGGGAAGACAAGGAGAAGATCCGACCTCTGGGAGGACAGGAGCCCGGTAGGAGCTCAATGGCACAGTCATAGGGCGGTGAGGTGGTAAAGAGGTGGCTCGAGACTTGCTAAACACTGCTTTAAACTGATGATAAGAACTTGGGACTTTGGACAGATCAACAGACTCTTGAAATTTAGAACTATGGACTGAGGGATTCTGAGGTAGACAGGTGAGAAGGCAAGTAGGGCCCCAGCTCAGAATGGTGCCAGCGGACCAGTCTATTTGGGTGTTATGTCTGTGCAGCCAGGGGTATCCCAGGATAACAGGAAACTCTGGTGAGTCAATAAGATAAAAGGTCTCCTTCTGCTGGTGTTGATAGATGGCAAGTCGTAGGGACTGAGTGGCCTCTGTTACTTTGCCCAGTTTCAATGGTCTGCCATCCAATGCTGTGACTGCCTGGGGATGAGGAAGAAGTTGAGTAGGACCCCCGAGTTCCTTAGCCAAGGTTAGATCCAGGAAGTCACCCGCCGCACCAGAATCGATCATGGCCTGGACCTGATGTTGGTGGCCCTCCCAGGACAGAGTGACAGGTACCGCTAGCACGGTGTTAGCAGGAGGATCTCTTATTTTCCCCATCACAGCCCTCCTGAAGCTGGACGGGACCACCGTTTCCGAGAGCTCGGGACAACTGGAGCGGAAGTGGCCGAAAACACCGCAGTACAGGCAATGTCGCTCCCGCATGCGACGTTCCCGCTCATTGAGAGAGAGTCTGGAACGTCCCAACTGCATGTCCTCAATGGAATTATGGTCTACTTCAGGGACTGGGGAAGCCTTGGACTCTGGATTACAACCTAGGGAAAAGGATCTGTTCACAGGTACTTGGGAGTGTGACACCTTGCGGCGGGCCATCTTTTGCTCTCTTAGCCGATTGTCCAGACGGATGGCCATCGCAATTAGGGACTCGAGATCAGTAGCAGGTTCTCGGGTGGCTAACTCATCTTGAAGGGGCTCAGACAAACCTCCTAGAAAGCAGCCCATCAGTGCCTCGTCGTTCCACCCACTCCCTGCTGCAATGGTCCGAAACTCAATGGCGAAATCCGCAGTGCTGCGAGAACCTTGATTAAGAGTAAGCAGGCACTTGGAAGCTTCTCGACCACTGACTGGGTGATCAAACGCTTAAATTCTTCTTTGAAGGCTGTGTAGGATTCACAACAGGCATCCTGTGATTGCCACACCGCAATGGCCCAGGAGAGTGCCCTGTCTGAGAGAAGGGTAATTATATAAGCGATCTTGGCACGATCTGTTGGGAAACTTGAGGGTTGGAGCTAGAGACCTGCGCGGGACAGATTTTTCAGTCCCGCTCCCGCAAGGTTCTGTCCCGCTCCCGCCCGCCTCCTGCAACAATATAGATTATTTTTTTCCGCTCCCGCCCGCAATATTCAAGTTTTGTCCAGCACCCGCCCGCATGTAGACATTAAAACTGCACACATGATGCTTCAGACCTGAAGTTCCAGACTTGTGGCTGCTGTATGCGAGTATTTTGCTGCATTTGTCGCAGCTCGCAAAGGAAGGTGCTTTCCATACCGTCACATACTATAGAAAAACATTTCCAAATATCAGATTTCCCTTTGTTTGGCTTTGTAGTTCTGTCCTTTCTTTAATAATGAACTAATATCTGTAGCACTAAGCGCTCCACCTGTGTCATGCTCTCTTCAGACATTTTGCCTCGGTGTGGGTCTATGGTCTTTGTTCCTCGCAAGAACCATGTGAGAATTTACGTTATTTTGAGTTGTTCTTGTTGCTTTTCTGCAGCAGATAAATAATATTTTATTTCTTTTTAACAGTTTAATTTTAAGATATTTCCATTTTATGGAGTCCCGCAAATAATTTTATTCTCCCGCAACCCGCACACATGAGGACATTACCGCCCGCACGCGTTCACATATCAAATTTTGTCCCGCGCCGCACTGGGTTGCGCTGGTCTCATGAGACCCGCGGTACTCCCGCGGGATTGCAGGTCTCTAGTTGGAGCTCGAAGATCAGAGAGCACTGAGTGAGAAAACCCTGGCATGAGCTAGGATCCCCAGCAAAGGGCTTGGGAGGTGGCAATCTGGGTTCTGCAGCTAAAGTGGACCCGTTGCAACTTGGGGCGAAGCAGCAGGAGATACTATGGCTGGGAGTCGGTCAAAGAGTTCGTGAATTGAACTCAACATCAGCAAGAAGTTGAGAGTGTTTAGCCATTAGCTCCTCCTGAGGACAGCTTCATGACATTGGAAAGACGACTCGTGTTGCACAATCACTGCAAGGAGGTCCTTAGAGGCAAGTGTCTCTGGGTCCATGGCTGACTTGGTTTTTCTGTCACAATGCGGCGTGAACTCGGGTCTCTAGTGCGGCAGTAGGGAACACTACCGCTGAGCCCCAGGAGAGATTGAGTAGGACCCAAACGAAACACTTCAGGCAGAATCTCAAAAAAGGTAGATTTATTAAACAAAACAACTAACAAAAGTTCTTCTCAGATCGAGGCATTTAACAAAAGGAAAAAACAGGAGAAAATGAAAGCTCCAAGAGGGGAAAAAACAAAAGCAAAGAATTCTAACAAACAGAGAGATGAACTCAGGATACCTTACTTCAGGTTGCTCGGGAAGAATTAGAGAGCAGGCAGGAAACACAGGGTGAAGGCTCAAAAACCAAGTGAGGAACCCAGGCAAAATGCAACGCTTAAATACACTGAGGGGAAACAAGGCACAGGTGGCCTGAGTGAAGCTTAACAAGGTCACACAAGGAGGAAATAAGGCAAAAGGGAACACAGGGGACCTCTAGAGGCACGGAGACACAACTACAGCAAATAGGACACACATGTGACACACATAGTACACTTTTTTAATAATATTTAATAATAGACTTATACGATTAAAGTTTAGAAAAAAATAAAGGTCTAATTGCGTCTTTGGTAGCATATAGAACCAATTATAAAAACACAAATGCAAGAAATTTTTTATATATATATATATATATATATATATATATATATATATATATATATATATATATATATAGCTGCTTCTGTTGAAAGCACGCAACACTGCCTTCAGATCAGGTGACGCACAGGCCTACAGCACTTCCAGGGCAAATCTGAAGAGGGGCATCAAAAAGGCCAAGTACTGCTACAAGCTGAAGCTAGAGGAGCACTTTCCAACTCTGACCCTCGACGCATGTGGCAGGGCATCCAGGCCATCAGTGACTACAAACCAAACCACTCCACCCCCACAGCACCTAATGTCTTCTTTCTGAACGAGCTTAATGACTTTTACGCTCGCTTTGAGAGGGATAATAATGAAACGGTCACCAAGATCACCCCCTCAACCGACCCACCCATCACACTCACCTCCTCAGAGGTTTACACTGCACTGAGCCGGATCAACGCGCGCAAGGCTGCTGGACCAGACGGTATCCCTGGACGTGTACAACGGGCATGTGCAGAGCAGTTCACTGGGGTATTCTCGGACATTTTCAACACGTTCCTTGCCCAAGCAGCTGTGCCAACATGCCTTAAATCCACTGTGCCAGTGCCAAAAATCTCAAGCCCAGTGTGCCTAAACGACTACCCATCGTTATGAAGTGCTTTGAGCGACTAGTCTTGTCACATCTGAAGGACTCTCTGCCTTCCACACTGGACCCCCACCAGTTTGCCTATCAAGGCAATAGGAGCACTGAGGATGCAGTCTCCATCGCACTGCACTCCGTACTCACACACTTGGACAATAAAAATACTTATGCACGGATGTTGTTTGTTGACTTCAGCTCAGCATTCAACACGGTCATACCCTCTAAGTTAATCACCAAACTCAGAGATCTTGACATTAACACCTCACTGTGCAACTGGGTTATGGACTTCCTGACCAACAGACCTCAGCATGTTAGGTCAGGCCACATCTGTTCCACTACTGTCACCCTCAACACTGGTGTACCACAAGGCTGAGCCTCTACTCCCTCTTCACCCACGACTGCAGACCTGAGTTTGGATCTAACTCCATCATCAAGTTTGCAGACGATACTACGGTGATCGGTCTCATCAGCAACAATGATGAGACTGCCTACAGGGAGGAGGTCCAGCATCTGGCCACGTGGTGCAAAGACAATAATCTGCTCCTTAACACCACCAAAACCAAGGAGCTCATTGTGGACTTCAGGAAGGTGAGAAGAGACACACATGATCCCATCCACATTAATGGGATTGCTGTGGAGCCAGTCTCATGCCTCAAGTTCCTGGGAACCCACATCTCGGAAGATCTGTCCTGGACCACCAACACCTCCAGTCTGGTCAAGAAGGCTCACCAGCGCCTTTTCTTCCTGAGGAAACTTAGAAAGAATCAGCTTTCCTCAGCCATCCTGGTGAACTTCTATCGCTGTACAATAGAGAGCATCCTAACAAACTGTGTCACAGTCTGGTATGGGAGCTGCTCTGTTGCTGAGCGTAAGGCACTGCAGCGGGTGGTGAAAGCTGCCCAGCGCATCACAGGAACTCCACTTCCATCCATTGAGGACATACAGAAGAAACACTGTTTGTGTCGAGCACGCAGTATTCTTAAGGACTCCTCTCACCCTGCCCACAAACTGTTTTCCCTCCTGCCATCCGACAGGCAATTCAGATTCCCTGGACTAGAACAAGTAGGCTGAGGAACAGCTTTTTACCAGAGCTGTCTCACTACTGAATTCTACCCCCACTGATTTCTGCCTCACCCACCCCCATCCCATTAAAAATAAAAGAAATACAAAAATGCACTGTTTAACATTCATTGCACTCCACTGTACATGTACATTAATATATATATATATATATATATATATATATATATATATATATATATATATATATATATATATATATATTGTAAATATATGTACATATCCATTGTACATACTCTTGTAAATTTGTCTACACATATCCTGTATATCCTGCTTTTTTGTACATAACCATCTTGTTTACACATACTAACTGTAATTTCCCTTCTCATCTGTAATTTAATTTGTACATATTTATCACATATTTATCTTTATAATTTATATTTGCACTTGCTGCTTATTGCACTCCTGGTTAGACCTAAACTGCATTTCGTTACCTTGTACTTGTACATTGTGTTGAATCTAATCTAATCTAGTATATATATATATAGCAGGTGGAGAAAAACTAAATTAGAAGTATTCCGTATTGCCTGGCGGAGAGTATCCTGTCATACAGAAAAGCATTAAAAACTGCAAGATCTGATTATTTTTCATCCCTTTTAGAAGAAAACAAACACAACCCCGGTATTTATTCAGTACAGTACCTAAATTAACAAAAATAAAACGTCAACTACAGTTTCACATCAGATAGTGAGATTTAGTCCCCTGATTGAAAAATTACACTCTTTCTCTATAATAGGAGAAAAAGACTTGTACAAACTTGTTAAATCATCTAAACCAGCAACATGTATGTTAGACCCTATTCTATCTATACTATTAAAAGATTTGCATCATTGTCATTAGGATATGTTCCCAAAACCTTCAAACTGGCTGTAGTTAAGCCTCTTATTAAGAAACCACATCTTGATCCCAAAGACTTAGTAAATTACAGACCAATCTCTAATCTCCCTTTTCTGTCAAAGATACTACAAAGGTAGTATCCTCACAACTGTATTCCTTTTAGAAAAAATGGTGTCTGTGAGGATTTCCAATCAGGTTTTAGACCATACTATAGTACTGAGACTGCTCTCATTAGAGTCACGAATGACCTGCTTTTATCATCGGATCGTGGTTTTATCTCGTTATTAGTGCTATTAGATCTTAGCGCAGCATTCGATTCAATCGATCACAACATTCTCTTGGATAGACTAGAAAACTATGTTGGCATTAGAGGAAGCACCTTAGCATGGTTTAAATCATATCTATCTGACCGCTATCAGTTTGTAGCAATAAATGAGGAGGTATAATATCAATCACAAGTGAAATATGGAGTTCCTCAAGGCTCAGTGCTAGGACCGTTACTTTTCAACCTGTACATGTTACCTCTGGGAGATATTTTCAGGAGTCATGGTGTTAGCTTTCACTGCTATGCTGATGATACTCAGCTCTATATTTCAGCGCAGCAGAATGCATAGTCGATATAAAAAGCTGGATGATGAGTAACTTCCTAATGCTAAATTCTGAAAAAACAGATGTGCTAATAATTGGACCTAAAAACCCCACATATAATAATCTAGAACACAGCCTATCACTTTATGGCTGCTCTGTTAATTCTTCATTATCAGTTAGGAACCTAGGTGTGCTGTTTGACAGCAATCTTTCCTTCGAAAATCATGTTTCTAGCATCTGTAAAACTGTGTTTTTCCATCTTAAAAATATATCTAAATTACGACCTATGCTTTCAACCTCTAATGCAGAAATATGAATTCATGCGTTTATGACCTCGAGGTTAGATTATTGTAATGCTTTATTGGGTGGTTGTTCTGCACGCTTAATAAACAAAACTTCAGCTAGTCCAAAACGCAGCAGCCAGAGTCCTTACTAGAACTAGGAAGTATGATCACATTAGCCCGGTTCTGTCAACACTGCACTGGCTCCTATCAAACATCGGATAGATTTTAAAATCTTATTAATTACCTATAAAGCCCTGAATGGTTTAGCTCCTCAATACTTGAGCGAGCTCTTATCACATTATAGTCCTGCACGTCCGCTGCGTTCTCAAAACTCTGGCCATTTGATAATACCTACAATATCAAAATCAACTGCGGGCGGCAGATCCTTTTCCTATCTAGCACCTAAACTCTGGAACAATCTCCTAACTCTGTTCGGGAAGCAGACACACTCTGCCAGTTTAAATCTAGATTAAAGACACATCTTTTAACTTAGCCTACACAAACACACCAACACACTTTTTATTATTCAAATCCGTTAAAGGATTTTTTTTGCGTTACTTAGATTTGCTGGAACCGGGAACACTACTCCTAAAATACGATGTACTTTTGACATCGTAAAAGAATGGCATCTACGCTAATATTAGTCCTGTCTCTTTCTCAATCTGTTTTCACAGTTTGTATCC
This sequence comes from Puntigrus tetrazona, assembly GCF_018831695.1. Classification (NCBI taxonomy): domain Eukaryota; kingdom Metazoa; phylum Chordata; class Actinopteri; order Cypriniformes; family Cyprinidae; genus Puntigrus; species Puntigrus tetrazona. The sequence goes on along the minus strand of NC_056702.1, from coordinate 18,516,293 downwards.
AGACTAGATGGTGGATCAGCACACAGAGATTATGTTCATCAGAGACCAGAAAACCTAGATGCGCCCGTCGACAGATCACCAGATCCTGATGCACACACACATACACACACACACTAAGTCATTTACACTATCTGACACAGTTGTGTTTAAAATTGAACTGGAAGTTAAGAGCTGGGCGTCCGGTCAGTGGAGAACTGACCCCAACTGAGTCTGGTTTCTCCCAAGGTTTTTTTTCTCCATTCTGTATGCAAGGGGTTTTGTTTCCTTGCCGCTTTCACCTCTGGCTTGCTTGGTTGGGGACACTTAACTTCTAGTGATTTAACGTTGAATTGACTACAGAGACCGTCTCTGCATTTAATAAGAAATTGGTCACTCTCGTCATTATACATCCCTTGTACTCTTCTACATTATACTGTACAATGCTTTGATGCAACCTGTGTTGTTAAAAGCGCTATATAAATAAAAATGATTGATTGATTGATTGATCACTGTGTCAATAAAGACACAAATCTATCAGATAAATTGAATTTTACTTAGTTGTGAGCACATACAAGGAGCAAGGAAACTGCACACAATGTCACATGAAACCAGGTGTATGTAATTGTCAAAGTGCAGAGAGTATTTGTGGATGTGCTTCTCCAGTTTTCTTCTCAATTCCTACCCTAGTTGGTGCTATTACTAGTTGTAAAACCAAAGAATGAAAGTGCAAAACTTGCACTTATGTATCTACTGAGTTTGGTCAAGGACAACTAGGAGAAGCCACAATGTACTCATCAACTTACACATCAACACTACTGATAGGATTAAGAATCATTTGTTTAGCAACCACTGTGAAATCTAACTTGTGAAATCAAATTCAAATTCAAATTCAAATTTTATTTGTCACATACACATACTGTAATGACTGGTCGAAGACAGTAGGATCCATTTGCGACAGACTTTAATCGTGGTCAGACAGGCAGAGTTAAACAGGAGCGAACGACAGTGTACAAGGGAATCCAAGAGACGTAAACAATGACAGGCAGAAGGTCGGTAGGCAGGCAGATATCAATCGTAGAAACAAACAGGAACAAGGTCGGCAACAGGTATACAGATACTGGGATAAGCGCGCCGGAATTGTTGTACAAACAAACAAGACTTCACACAGAGTGATGGTAGGGCAGATCTTTTAAAGGGTGAAGGGAATGAGGAACACCTGGCAGCGCTAATCAGTCCAAGGCACGGGATTATGGGAAATAGAGTCCTAGAGCGATCAGTACTCAGGTGAGGCTCCCTCCGGTGGTGGTCGGAGAGAGCCACAGAGGTGCTGTTAAGTAACACATACATACATGGTACGACATGCAGTGAAATGTTCTTTACAACCGTCCAGCATCAAAATAGAAAAAAATTTAAATATATATATATAAATATAAAATATAAAAAATATGTATAAAAAGAAGTGTGCAAAGTATAAAAAAAGTATAGAATATAAAATATAAAGTATAAGAAGTATAAGTGTAAAGTGGCTGTACGAATGTCCAGTGCAAAGTGACTAGTGCAATTGTCCAAATGTAAGTGGCGAGTATCTGGGGAAAGAGGGGTGAACATGGGAATCCCGGTGATTAGGTACTGGGTGTTCTCTGGTTCAGACTCCGAATGGCCTGCGGGAAGAAGCTCCTCCTCATTCTCTCTGTGTTTGCCTTTAGGGAACAGCGCTTTCCTGAACACAGCAGAGAAAAGAGTCCATTGTTGGGATGGCTGAGGTCTTCCACGATCTTCCTGGCCCTGGTACAGCACCGCTTGTTGTAGATGTGCTGCAGCACAGGGAGCTCAGTGCGGATGGAGTGCTCAGCTGACCGCACCACCCTCTGAAGGGCTCGCCTGTCCTGCATGGTGCTGTTCCCGAACCAGGAGGTGATGTTTCCCGTCAGAACACTCTCAATGGTGCAGGTGTAAAAGTTCCTGAGCACCTGAGATGGGAGTCTGAAGTCCCTTAAGCGCCTCAGATGGTATAGACGCTGCCGGGCCTTCTTCACCAGGGTGTTGATGTGACAGGACCAAGACAGGTCCTGCGTGATGTGAACACCCAGGTACCGGAAACTGTCCACTCAGGTCCTGCTGCCTTCCTGGTGTTCACTCTCCTGAATGCCCTCCTTACGTCGTGCTCCGAAATGGTGAACGCGATTTCCTCTCCGGCTCTCTTGGCATGCATGCTGTTCATCATACCGCTAGCGGCACTAGCGTGATTAGCTGCAGCCTCGAAACGAGCATAAAAGTTATTTAGCTCGTCTGCCAGAGAAGCATCCGCGCTCTCCACTCTGGAGGTTGGCGTTTTATAGTCCGTGATGTTTCTCAGTCCCTGCCAAAGGCTCCTAGAGTCACTGTGTTGAAACTGTGACTCTAGTTTCCTCCCGAAGCGCCTCTTTGCCTCCTTTACCGCTCTGCACACTCTGTACGACGCAGCCTTGTATTCGGTCATATCCCCGGTGACAATCTCCGTGTTATAGGCTGCGGAGCGGGATCTCAGAGAGTCGCGGATAGTTTTGTCTACCCACGGCTTCTGGTTGGGAAACGTCCTGATGACGTTTTTCTCTACCGTGTCATCCGCTAGTTTCCCGATGAATCCCACCACCGCTTCCGTGAACACGTTGACGTCCTCGGAGCTACACCTGAACATGGCCCAGTCTGCGTCATCCAATGCGTCCTGCAGAGCGGCCACCGAATGGTCAGACAAGCGTGACACCTCCCTCTGTACCGGGGCTTCCTGTTTCAGCCTCTGTTTGTAAACAGGTACGAGGAAAATGGCGGCATGGTCCGATTTCCCAAACGGTGGGCATGATTTTGCCTTGTAGCTCTCTCTGAAGGGTGTGTAGCAGTGATCCAGTGTCCTTTCACCCCTGGTGGGGCAGGTGATGTGCTGGTGAAAGTTCGGCAGTGCGGCGCTTGAGCACAATGAGTGCGGCATCCCGGTGCTGTAACTGGTGTGTTGTGAGGTGGTCGTGTAAGTCCCATATTGCAGTGTCTGTGTCCGCTTGAGGTGGAATGTAAACGGCACTGACTATGACCGAGCTGAATTCCCGTGGAAGATAGAAAGGGCAACATTTGATGGTCAGAAGTTCCAGGTTTGGTATGCAGGAGCGTGAGAGAGGAACAATGCTTGCGCTGTCGCACCAGCGGTTGTTCACCATCAGACACACTCCACCTCCTCTTGTCTTCCCGACTCCATTGTTTTGTCCATGCGGTAAACGGAGAAAAAACTCGGCCAGTTGTATGGCGTGGTCCAGTACCGTTGGGTTCAGCCATGTCTCGGTGAAGCAGAGGAGGTTGCAGTCCTGAATGTCTCTTTGGAACTTGATCCTTGCCCTGAGGTCATCAAGCTTGTTTTCCAGAGACTGGACATTGGCTAACAGGACACTAGGTAGGGGAGCGCTGTGTGAGCGTGCCCTCAACCTGTTCCTGGCGCCGGCTCGTTTCCTCGTGGGCGCCGGTGCGGGTCGCGTCCTTTTGTCTTCGACAGAATCTCGCTCGCCAACATGGGTCCGGGTTTAAAAGCGGCGAAGGTTGGGTGCATTGTACACCAATAGATATAAGAGTGGCTCGGTCGTATGTGGTAATAGCCATCTTATATAAAGAAAACCACGCAGACTATCCAAAATACTAACAATTAACAGAAAAACAAAAAGTTTTGCAGGAGCGGTCGTGACGGCAGCCAAACTCAACGGCGCCATCTTGATTCATTAATGAACATCCCAGTAGCATTGTTTAAATTAGTTAAATCCTTAAATTATCTTAAAAGATGCTGAGTGTAGTGACTTACATAATCATGTTTGTGTATGGTTGTAATGAGGAGGCAGAGGCAGACGTAGAATCCATGTGCAGAAGTTTATTAGACACAAGTTCCTTAACTTTATAGGCTGGACCTCCATCTATGTCAAGAGGAGGTGGTGGTTCTGGGGTCAGCATCCGGGTGGAATGGTTTCAGGAGGGAAACATGGAAGAACGGAGAGATTCTATAGTTAGCAGTTGTTGTGGATTCCCCGGATTAAAGAAGACTCCGAGCATTAGGTTTTGATAGCAAAAATTCAGACTTTTATTGATCAATATAAGCCGAGACTGTCTAAGGTCCACACAGAACCACTCTATAGACAGCCCTCCCGCTTACCACTATTCAGGGGTTTTTATATGGTCATCACACTACCATGTCACAGTAATAAATGGTGGCCTCCTGAATTACCCTTGTTAATGAGGATCACAGGTGTAAGACAACAGATGTAAAATGCCAAAAACAGATGGGTTCTAAATAGTGGGGTTCTTAGCTTATGTCTGACTGCAGTTATAATGGTAACTAAATTATATAAGATTTACTTTATATTTTGATTAACAAAAACTTCTTCATATTTCCCCCTTTGAGACGTTTACGTCTCATTTTACTCTTGAGTGACGTTTCATGATTCAGTCTGTTCTGTTAACGCTATCTAGTAACCAAAAATAGTCCCTATATTACATTACAACAAGTCTAAATCATGCCACTTCACTCAAGAAGGTGTTAGGGCCAAACCTCTTCCCTCGGTCTCTTTGGCTAGAAGGAAGTAAAAGACCATAACACCTTGATTTTACTTTATGGTCAATGTACAGGGGTTGTATACTTGGTTTTATTATGTCTATGGTTATCCTAATTATGGAACACATCTAGGTTGATAAAATAGATCAAACAAAGCATGAGTAAACAAACAAATATGAATATGTAAGTAAGAAGGGTACCTCCTAACTGCTGATCAGAAACATCATAAAACAAAAACATCATAAACCAAAATATAAAACATGCATAATAGTTTTTTCCCACAATGTTCGTAGTTGTATGGATTTGGAATGGCTATTAATTGGCTTCCAGGTGTTTTGGTACATACTAGGCAGTCTTCCTTATTTAACTCTGCTGTTGTGAAGGTGGCCCATTCATACCACTGATTGCTTTGTGCAAGTTCCCACAAAACATCTAGCTTGGTGTCATCCTCGTACATGTTGTCCTTGTCCTCGCTGTTCCTGCGTCGCTTTCCATGTTGTCCTGCTTCAACTGAGTCGCTGCTGGTTTTGGTGGAGGGCTGAAAAGTTGATGGTAGGAAAGTGAGGTTGTGTGGCAGAGAGTTGTTCTGTGCTTGACTTGCGGGGGCTGGAGTTGTGATGTTGTCTGTGGCTTGAACTTGTGACAGACATGTGCTGATCAGGCATTTGGTCAACAATATTATCGCCATTGTCTTGCTGAGCTCTCTCTGTTGCATGTTCTTCATTATTCCGTATCGTGGCTAGTCTTTCTTTGGGAACTCTTGTGCAGTGATTCAGATGGTACCAAGTGCTGCTTCCCTCTACTTGAACAGCAGTTGGTGTTGCTGCTGTGACGTTATACGGCCCTTCCCTTCTTGGCTCGTTCCATTTCCTTCTGAATACTCTCAGATAGACCTGATCTCCTGGGGTGATGGGACAGCTGGTTTCCGTCTGCTCCGACAGCTCCTTTCTTTTTTCCTGCGCACAAATAGCTTTATGGATAGCCGTTAGCTCTTTCATGTATGATTTTAACTCCATTTGTAGTTGTTCTAGTGGGGGTCCTTGTATGGACCTCTGTTACATGGTGCAGGCATCATGCGTCCAGTAAGCATTTGGTGAGGTGTTAGATGTGTGTTTTGATTAGTTTGCATGCGGTAACTCATCAGTGCAAGACTATTTTGTTAATTTTGGATTTGAGAAGACCATTTACTTTTTCAACTTGTCCCTGGGACTGAGGATGGTAAACACAGCCTAGTCTTTTAATTTTCCTTATGATTTTCAATTTTTCTTATGATTTTCCTTATGACTTCCCCCTTTGCACCATGGTCAAAACCATGTGCATCTAAGATAAGAATATTTAGAACTGATGTGGGTGCAATAATTTTTTTGTACCAAAGGAAATCAAACGTCCTAGATATACTACTTTTGGTAAGCAATATTGCAGTTTGGTTTTGGATACTTTGTGACCTCCTTGAGCTAATTTCGTCAGTACTTTGATGGAATCTCTATGACTTTGTTCTAGAGATGTTGAGCAGATGATCACATCATCCATGTACTGTAAACAGGTGCTCTCTAGCATAAGGTCTTCTAGGTCGGTCTTGAGAACCTGATTAAATATGTGTGGTGACAATTTATATCCCATTGGGAGTCTCGCATAGGTGTATTGTTTACCTGCATACGTAAATGCAAACAGATACCTACTTTCCTCGGCTACAGGAATACTGAAAAGGCAGAGCAAAGGTCAATTACTGTAAAGTACTTGGCTTATGGGGATGTTTGTTAGCAATGTGTGAGGGTTGGGAACATCTGTTGGCCAATCTTCTGTTATAGCATTGATTGCTCTCAGATCATGTACAAGACGCCATTTGACTTTGTTTGCTTTGAGTATCGGATAGATGGGTGTGTTGCAGTAACTGTTTGTTTCTACTAACACTTTTGCTTTAACAAGTCCCTCAATTGTGGTTTTTATGCCTAATTCCGCCTCTTGACTCAATGGGTATTGTCTTTTCCGAGGAAGGCGTGCATTTGGTTTTAGCCTCACTTGTACTGGACTGGCTGACCTTACTAACCCTACGTCTGTCTCATGCTGGGACCATAGCTCAGCCGGCACCTGGTTTATTGCTCCCTGCAAAAGTTCAGCCGTAGTTCTTTCTGAGTCTGGTGTTGCCATTACTTGCTCGGATTGCTTTTGTCTGATAATCACCTCCTGTGGAATGCCTAATAATGAAGTCCCACATAGAATTTTTATGTAGTTTTGGTCAGTGGAATGAAAATTTAACGGATTTATTGTCGGTTCCCATTTACTTTGCGTGGCTTGTTTCATCATCTGTCCTAAATGCTTGGTTTCCCATTTTTTCCCTACATATAAAGGTATATGCGGTACTGAATCATTCACATCAAACCATTTGTTTATAAATTCGTTTTCTGTTATTTTTAAGGCTGCTCCTTGTTCACCTATTATTATGTATTGTGAGATCATTTCGATTTGTTGTTCTTTTGTTTCTTCCTGCCATTTTTCTTCTAAAATTTTGTTTCTTGTTGGGTCATATTTCATTATGCAATGAAATCCTGTCTTTAGGTATTCGTAACTCGGGGTCTGTGCTTCAATGAATTTACCCCATTCGTTAATGATCTGCTTTACATCCTCTTCTATCTGCCCTATCCAATATACATTTGCTTCAGCTTCGGAAATCATCATTTGAGCTCCCTGCATATCTACATACACTCCATCAGTAGAGCACCAAATTTGCAATCCTAACTTACACAATGCATCTCTTCCTAATAGGTTAATAGGCGTTTGATCTGATATCAGAATAGGCATGGTTACACTTTTGTCTTTTGTTTGTAGGCAAATTGGAGCTGTCATAGGGATTAACTGTATTTGTCCCGAGAATCCTACTGTCTTTACAAATTTTCCAGACATAGGGAGGTGTGAGGCATAATTTGATTTTACACATGTATAGACTGCTCCTGTGTCTATCATCATTGGAATTGTTTTGCCTTCTACTTCTATTTGCAATATGGGTTCTTGATTTGCATTGGTTGTTAAAACTGGAAGTAGACTCTCCCTATAAGATTCTCTGGGCACCCCTAATAATTTGGATATGGATTTCTCCATGGGCCTGCAAAATTTTGATAGCGTGTCTGGTTCCCTGCCCACCTTCTAAACTCGGGGTCTGCTGTCCATGGGTTGGGACAATCTCTTCTTATATGTCCTGGCTGTCCACATTTCCAGCACAGTCCTGGAGGAAGATTAACAGCTCTGTTTCCTCCTTTTGGAGGTTGCAGTTGTTTTCTTTTCCACTCAGGGGGTCCTGGCTGGGCATAGACATTAACAATGGGTGTAGGTGTCGGGGTTGTATTTGGAGGGGTCAATGTGGGCACAGCTGGGTGTGAAACGTTAATGGGAGCCATTAAACTCATTTGGTTGGACTCCTCAGTTTTCACCACTGCTTGAGTCTTCTTCTTGTTTTTAGCTGTTAGTTCCTCAAGTTGCAACTGGGTCAGTTTTCGTTGAAGGTCTTTTTCTTGCTCTTTGAGCCTCAACTCATTTTTCCTATAGAGTTCAACCGCATGAGTCACATGATCACAAAACTCTTTGTGTGATTTGGAGGTCAAACCGACTACATCCTCCAGCTTGCTTTTTACAGTTGGTGGCATGGCCTCTATTACAGAGTTTCTGAACAATGTAGACATAAGAGGGTCACCTTCTGGATTCCCTTCAGTTTCTTGTCTCCATCTTTTCAACTGTCTCTGTACATAGGTGATGGGATTTTCAGTTTCCCCCAACTGGTCTCCCCTCAATGCTTTCGGGTCGACCCTAGTGGGGTACTCAGCTCATAGTGCCTACCACATGTCGGGACGGTGTGCATTAAACTCAATGCCGTCCATGTTATGAGTGTCCACTGCTCCTCGAGGCCCGCTGCCTGTAAGATTTCTTCCGTCTTTATTCCTCCTATAGTTTTTGCTAGGAGTGCTTTGACATCCCCACGGCCAAAAGTTTGCCTGCTGTCTCTTCCTCAAACACCTAATCCATTTTCCAGCTCCCTCGTGCATGTCAGGTAACCGGGTGATCAGACACTCTACATCTTGTGTGGCCCATGGAATATATTGTGCCCTTGTACCCTTAATTAAGATTGGAAGCTGTTTGTTCTGCGGTCTTAATCGTCCTTTATGGAGTGTCCCCCTGTTCTCATCAGATGCAAACTCTCTTAACCTCATTTCTGTATCTTTGAATTTTTGTGTTATTTCTTCTTCTAGCCCGCATCCCTCACTGAGATCCTCATTTTCCCTTTCTGACTGAGATTTTTGTTCATATGGTATTTTCATTTTGTCTAAGGCTGTCTGTATTTCTCCGTAACAGTCTAAATAATCGCTTTCTTGTGGCTTTTTAACTGGTTTTGTTTTGGGTCTTACATCCTGTCCTGTCGGCTTCTCTTGTTCTAAATCAATTTCCCCTTCCATCCCAAGCTCGCCTAACACTTGAACTTTTCCCTTGAGTAATGGAAATTGTCCTTCAGCGTTTCCATACGGAGGGGGATCTGCTAACCTCTTTTCTTTTTTCTTTATTTCTTGGTTTGCTTCTTTCAGAATTTTTCTAGCCTGTTTTAGGGTTTTTAGTAAATCTTCGCCTTCTTTTTAAATAATTTTAAAACTTCTTGCTCTTTTTGTTTTTTCCTTCTCTCTTTTTCCGGTTCAGGAATATGCCTTTAGTTTTGTAATTTTTACCAATGTTTCCATTTCCTCACACAATGTCACCTCAAATGTTCCTCTTCAGGCCATTTAGTACTCAAATTTGTTGTTCTCTTTTGCCACTTTCTGCAGAGCTTATGTATCAGTTCCTTAAGGAGAGGATGCTTTGCTCCCAATGTTTCTGCAGGAGTTGTCATAACTTCGCTATAAGTCAACCTGTATAACCTGTAAGAATAGTTTTTCCTTCAATAGCTCTTAAAGTGAGGACTCTTAAGTATTTTTACGATAACCGTCTACTGTACCCGTAAACCAAACAACAATATTCACCACTTTTATCAGCAATAGATCGTAAGTATCCTCAATAAGTTCACAACTTTCTATACCAGATATGTTTTATCACCGTACTATATAGTCACCAGAATCTATTCAAGCGATATTTAACTTTAGTCAATAACTTTAATTATGCAGTATACATTTATACATTCATGAACACACACTCCCTTTATTTACAGGGCTCATACATTCATTCCAACTGTGTCCCTTTATTCTATAGGGCTCATTTATTTTAACACTTACCTGCTATGTCGCTTTATGTACAGGGCTCATTCGTTTAATCACTTATCATAAGTCCCTTTATATATAGGGCTCATTTATATCATCCAAACAGGACAAAACTACGAAAGGTTCATACATTCATGCTTCAGTCACACCGTACACATTCAGTTGAGCTCACACAAATAGTACCTACTTTACATAGAACAATTTCTGAACACTAAAACACAAAACAAATATTTCATAAATACTCCTCCTCAATCCAATGAAATTATCTAACAACCATGTACTCCGCCTCACTTGTTACACTTCCGCTACCCAAGCGAAGACAATCTTTTTCCCAAATTTCTACTTCACACGTGGTCCTTCAGACAGTCATTCAACTAACACTCATTCTAGCCCACACGTAGACCTCAATTCTTTTTCTTCCACTTCCTATCTCAATTTTTCAACATACCCCTTCCACAATCTATCTTTCGAATTAATAATAAACACATAAGACAAACAGAGCTAGCCCAAAATAACAAACCCCTGTGGGAATTTTCCACCTCAATTAATGTCTGGTATTGGCATGATCCAGCTTTAAACAGTTTTAACCTTCTTTTCGGCTCGTTATACCTTACTTTATTGTCACTTTATGTAATTACGGGTCCTTTATCCTTTTTGAATTTTTCTATTGTCTTTTTTGTATTACTTTCTGCGTTTTACTTGAGTTTGAAATGTAATTAATTGGTCCAATACCCACAAAAATTGGGAATTTTAATTGCCAAGGAGGAATTTACACTGAATTCAGGAATTTGACACCTCTCTTGGACTCACCCACAGCAGCGCTTTAATCCACCTGCAGGATTTTACCTTTTATCTACAAACTAACATATATTCTATCTGCATTCCCTGTTCTCCTCAAGTCCAAACCAACAGAAAATACAGATTACTGCATGCATTTAGTGTTTTTGAAATCAAAACCCAATTTTCTTTCAATTATCAGAATCTTTTCTTCACTTGGTTCGATTATTTTTAGAAGAACATAAGGTGTCTCACCACGAGTAGGTTCTGGCGAACAACACAACCTAACTATGAAGCAAAAACTGCTTACCTTTGGCCAAGTTGTTGTGTTGTCCGTCCAAAACTCGCATCGCAGTTGTCCACCCTGTTGTCCTTTTCTATCCTGTTCGTGACGCCAATTGTTGTGTATTCCCGGATTAAAGAAGACTCGAGCATTAGGTTTTGATAGCAAAAATTCAGACTTTTATTGATCAATATAAGCCGAGACTGTCTAAGGTCCACACAGAACCACTCTATAGACAGCCCTCCCGCTTACCACTATTCAGGGTTTTTATATGGTCATCACACTACCACGTCACAGTAATAAATGGTGGCCTCCTGAATTACCCTTGTTAATGAGGATCACAGGTGTAAGACAACAGATGTAAAATGCCAAAAACAGATGGGTTCTAAATAGTGGGGTTCTTAGCTTATGTCTGACTGCAGTTATAATGGTAACTAAATTATATAAGATTTACTTTATATTTTGATTAACAAAAACTTCTTCACAGGAAGCTCAAGCTTTTATTTCACATCATTTATTCTTTGCAGAATTTAAACGAGCTTCAGAAATGTATTCTTTCACAGCCTGACTCTCTGTTCTGGATAGCGGATATACTTTACTTTTTGGGGGCATGGCATTGGGTAGGAAGTCAATAGAAAGTTACCTGGTTGGTGAGGTGGTAGCTTGACTGCTTGAGTTTTGCTGAATACTTCTTGAAGCTCATGATAGCAAGAGGGGATGGTTATTTTCTGATGGCTATCTGGGCTTTCGATGCTGGTGATGTAACAGAACACGGGTTGCTTGGGAATGCAGTGATCATGACAAAAAGGGGACCAGTTAAGTAATTCTCCATTGTGCCATGAAATGTTAGGATCGTGTGCAGATAGCCATGGGAAACCGAGAATTACCTCATGCTTCAGTGAATCAATGACGTAGAGGGAGATGGATTCCTGATGGAGGAGTCCGACTTACATAGTGAGGTTTGGGTTTGATTCACAATATCAGTGCTTTGTTGGTAGCCTTTATCTGGATTGGGGGGTGACAGGACTGAATAGGAATGTTGAACTTTGAAACAGTTAAGGCAGCTTCTGACTGGGTCAATGCTGTGAGATCAATTGAGCGTGAATTAAACTTGATTGTTACAGGTAATGTGAGGTTTTTATTACAAAGCAATGTAAAGTGCTCCATATTGACCCTTGGGGCTGGTAATTTGAGTGGGCATCCATGACTTTGATTACCTGCTTTTTCGGCAGTAAAAACATAGCTTGTTGTAAAATCAGCATCTACGGAAAGTCGAGAGAGGCCGAGTTGCATGGTTTCGGGAGCTTGATTACTTGGCATTGGTGGACCAGGTTTAAAATTCATGCCTTTGAGTGTCTTGGGTCTAGGCGCCTCCCCTCTGCAGGTCAGTCCATTCTGTAATTCATAGTTCATAAAATCATTCCATGTGCTTTGAGCGGCCAGCGTTTTAAATTCTATAGTGAATTCAGTGGCGAATCAATTCCCTTAGGTATTAGGTGTTAGTTTTGTGTGTCTGTCAGCATTCTTAAGGTTCTATAAACCATACATTACAGTGTTGTGTATCTGTAGTGTTTTACAGTTCCAGGTTCCAGTTACAGGTTTCTTTTCTTGTTATTTATAGAAACTGGTTTGGAATCGTGGACGAACCACACATGCGTGTGTAAACCAGAGTAAAAACAATGGGTCACTCTGTAAGGTTTTTTTTATTTTTATTTTTTAAAATCATGATCTAATCTGCCGGAGAGATCACAAATGCCAATACACATGTGATGTTTGTAATGATTTTGAGAAAAAAACTAAACACTGTGCTGATTGTTTATGTTACTGCAGGTCTGATTATTATTTTGAGATGAATAAAAAAACAGCTCCAGGTATCCAAATATTGGTGTAAATGTAATAGGTGTTACCATCTCAGCGGTACCAACCCCAAACCACACAAATGCCCTGCAGATCGGTGTGTCCACTGTGGTGAGGGTTTGGTTGCCAGTGGCGTACATCAATGTATTATTCCGCCAAATAAGGTCGAGGAACCTTGTCACAAATATTTGTTTTTTTTATTTGATTTTTATCTTGTTATGGAAATAGAAGGCACAAACCCAATTTTGTTTGTGCTCTCACTTATGACAGTGAAGAATTTGTTGCTGAAGGCTCTGATTGTGTGGAGCGCCTTATTAAGAAGTTCAGACATAATTTTACTTGCGCATAATGCAGCAGGATTCGACAATTTAATTATTTTGGAATACCTTACAAAACAAGGGAATTGCCCCTAAAATTCTAATGCAAGGCTGTTGACTAATCTTAATGTAGGACCACACTTTCAAACAGATTTATTGACAGCTACAGTTTTATACCCATGCGTCTAATCTTGCTGCATTTAATCTGGTCAATTCTGAGAAGAGATTCTCACACATCAATTCAACCGCATTGAAAATGAATCTTACAAACAAAGATAGAGCTGAGTTTGATGAGTGGTACAGTACCGTCTCAGACAAACTATTTAATTTAAAAAAAGAGCTAGCAAATTATAGAAAAAATTATGTTTTGCTGAGGGAAGTTTGTATGAAGTACCGCGAAGAATTCATTCTGTGTACAGGTCTGGATCAATTTAATTACACCACTGTATGACTATCTATAAAACACATTACCTCCCAAAAGACACAATAGCTCTAACATGCAATGAAGCATATATTAAACAGAATAAAATATACTCAAACACATCAATTAAATGACTTTGATAGATCACAAAGTCACATGGCGTAGATGTCCAGCATGCGCTGAATCATGGCGAGGTGTCGTTTGGTAGGTTTTATGTGGATGTTTTTTTTATAGACGGCCCTATTAAAACAACATTCGAATATGCAGGCAGCTTTTTTCACAGTTGTGAGCTTTGTTATAACCCAAATGATTTAAATCCGTTATTAAAAGTGCCTTATGGTCTTCTCAGAAGACAATTTGATAAAAAGATTGAAATTTTGGATACGTGGAATGTCTTTGGGAATGTCGGTGGAACCGTGCTAAACAGTCTGATGCCGAAGTGATAGCATTTATGTCCACATACAAACACCCAGAGAGACTGAGGCCTAGAGATGCTTTGTTTGTTGTAAGAGTTAATAGTTTCAAGTTGTTTCATAAAGTTATGGAAGGTGAGGTTATACGGTACAATGATTATACCTCTCTATATCCTTTTTGCCAGGCTGCAATTACCCGATTGGACACCCACAAATAATTTCCAAATATTTTGATATTGAAAATTATTTTGGGCTTATCAAGGGCCCTTTGCTTCTGCCTCGAAAATTACTTTTCCCAGTTCTACCAGTTCTAACTAACATTCACTCTATGCAGGTTGTATGCTGAACAACAGAGTCAGACTTGTATGCACACAGATGCAGATGCAGAAAGAGCGATTGCGTGTACCTGGGTAAGTGTGGAGATGTTAACAATTGAAAAAAGGCTACACTGTTGTTAAATTGGATGAGGTCTGGCATTTTCCCCAACAATCACAAACACTGTTCTAAATGTTTAAAACATTTTTACAATTCAAACAGTAGAGTTTGGGAACCCGAAAGATGAGGTAACTGACGCGGACAAAGAAGCTTACATCAGAGATTACTTTGAGAAAGAAGGGATTAAGTTGAATGAGGATAAGATTGAACCTAACACCGCACAGAGGTCTATCATGAAAATGATCTTGAATTCGCTTTGGGGCACTTTTGCCTTTGTGAACAGTTGCCCACAACAGAAATACTCACAAATCCAAAAGAGTTTGCCCAATACATTATTGGCACTAAGCCTAACATCAGATATTTCTCATTTGTATCAGACACTGCTGTAATTGTTCAGTTGTCTTACGCAGAGAGAGAGAAAGAACTGATAATATTGTTTTAATTTATTATTTATGGCAACCACTGTATGATGATTTGTTAAAGATGTATAATAATGATATTAAATTCATTGAAGGAATTCCACAAACTCTGGATGATGATGTTTTTTCCTGTTAATA